>NW_024037794.1:522500-635000 GCF_016077235.1 Cyprinodon tularosa
AGGGAGGAGGTTCTACCGTCTAATGATGGAGGTACCCTCTCTGATAAACCTCACTCTGTGGGGACACATTCATATGTTATGTTAAGATATGCAATTGCAGGTTCATTACATCAAAAGCTTGAAAGTGCATAAGAAAAAATATGTTACTGTCAAAAACATGCATCATCTCTCTGATGCATTTTCTTGACAGTAACATATTTTTTCCCAACAGTTTCTGGCAGACAGAATCCCTATTCAATTAAAGCACAGGGTTACCTATCTTAAAGATATAGTGGAGGATTTTCTTTTTCCAGGTGGATCATCAAAATAAGTGGTAGTTCCTAATTGTCAATCATTCTGGTGATACGTTTACGTAAGGACGTCCTACGTGCTCGTCCCGATTTTCACTTACCGGTGGTGAGTCTGACATAGTGGAAAACTCTACTACTGAAAAAATAAATCTTTTGGAAAGTAAGCTTATATGAGCGATGGAAACAGCAATTTTAAACAGCTCTCACACTTGTTTAATAGTTGTTCCCTATCTGGAGCAAGTACAGGGTTGTGCATGTGCATTTTTTTTTAACGGTGAGGGAGGGTCTTTTCAAAAATTTACGAAAATCCTCCACTATACCTTAAGAAAGCTAAGACCTGCATAATTTTAATACATGTTTTAAAAGACTTGTTTATTTCAACACGCATAGGTCTTTATTCAAATCAAACCCTGCCTCCAGTTTGCTAAAATCTTGACGTTTACTCTCCATTGTAATTTACATTTTTAATTATTTCTTTGCAATATATTTCAGCGCCATTTTAGTCAATCACTGTGACAAATTTATCAGAAAAATCTTGTTTGCCTATTTGCTTTAAAGGCTATAAGGTTTTGTGACTAGTGCCTTTAGAACATACATTTTTATGCAAAGGAGAGTAAAAAGTTCTCATCCAAGAAATTACTCCAGTAAAAGTTAAAAAGGCTATTTGCAGAGACATCAGGGCTTGATTGATCAGTCTTTGTGGGTCAAACATTAGCCCCGTCTGCAGCAATCTTGGACTTTTATGCTAATCAACTAAAGATGCCCTGAGTGATTAAGCAGATTCTTGGGATTGGATCAAACACCTAAGTAATTACCCAATGCCATGGCCTCTCATTTTAACACTAATTTAATACAACTTGGAATCAGTATCCTAATTGTTCCATTAAAACAGCATAAATTGATTATTGTCATTTTCAGTTCCATCAAACAAGATGACCAAACATATATAAAATTGGAAACTCTTGCCCTCTATGCAGTCGTTCCTCTTCATTTTGACATGTGCTTCTTCATCCGCTCGATTTCCATCTGAAACAAAGAAGGACGCAGTAACAAATGTCACAGGTCATGACCTTTAACCTTATTCCAGCAGCAACATGAACCTCTACCTGCAAAGTTAGGCGAATCCTCTTCTCTTCATCAAGCTCATTCATCAGCAGTTTAATTTCTTTGCTATTAAAGCATAAAAAGGTTAAAATGGATATTGCTCAGGTCAGAGGATTTTTAGCAGGTTCTGAGCACTTGATGAAATTGGTTGTGTCATTATTTTATTTTACTGCAAACAATTAAGGTAAAATCTGGGTGCAAATCAATTAGTAAGGTTAGAATATGTAGATGAGTGTAGAAGGTGTCTGTTCCTACTTGTGCTGACTCTTCATTAGTTCAAACCGCTCCCTGAGGTCTTTCATTTCCATCTGCAGCTGCTCTACATTTGCTTTAATGTTTTTCTCTTGGCCTCTCTGCTGGTGGTCTGAGTTGGATGCTGGAGATCCAGTTGGATGTAGTACAGCAGAGAGAGCTTTCGGCAGCAGGGTGGAGAAAGACTCCTTTGAATCGTTGTTGTCTGAAGCCTAAATGACAGAAAACGAACACATTTCCAGCTCAACAATAATCTATGAAGCATCGATGTTCCCAGTAGGTCTTACCTGAAGGACAGAACAATTTTCGTTTGCTCCCTGAATGCTTTCTTGATGTGTTGAAGAATTCATCTCTTCACTGCAGATTTCTCTTTTCTTCTCAATGATTAATGTTACCTGTAGTTAAAAACTAGTTTGAGTTTTTTTTCTACACACAATGTTATGTTAATTTGCAGAAGCTGGGGTAAAGTTTTATAACAACAGTACAATCTACAAACCTACCTTTGATGTGCGGGAACTATACTCAATGAAATATAAGTTTTAACTCAGTCATTAGTGTAAAGGTTATTGGCTCCCCCAACAGGTATCATAGCATAAATGTAATGAAAACACATATGAACCTTAGGCAGAAACACAGGGCCCAATACATCTTAGCCATTTTTCTACAGTAGTAGCCATTCAAAATGTCCCTTCCCAATCAAATGCCAGCAGAATGGCAGATAACTTCGAGCCACTGCCTTCTCACTTCACTCTGACTCAACGCTTTCAATGAATTGCAGGGTTTGACCAGGAGAAGGTGCTTCTCTTTAGATCTTAATGTCCACAAATCATGACAGAAAGAATATTTTAGAACAAAGATTGATGTTTAAAAAAGGAATCTCACAGGACCAGCCGAGGGCCCATCAAGGAAAGTGGGGAAATTTTGAATAGCTACTAGTGTAAATTGCAAAAACAACAGAATATAATTTCAAAGATTATATTCATAATTTCATTAATTCAACATATATTCATAATACAATAACTAAACTTTATCGATCTTATATTGGAGAAATTTACATCTGCATTTAACCCATCCCCTTGGGGAACAGTGGGCTGCCATTGTGGGGCGCCAAGGGAGCATTGTGGGATTAAGGGTCTTGCTCAGGAACCCAGAGCGGTAGTCTGTGGGAGTTGAGTGTGAAGGATAATACCTTGTTCTACTCTTGTGAATCTGCTTTCACTTCAATCTCTCAAAAAAAGAGAAAGAAAATAATCCCCGGGTTCACCCCATAAAATTTTTTTCAGTGTGACACGTAGGCCAATGCTACAAAAAACACTTAACTCTGACTGAAATATGTCTCCTGTGCTGGAAACAGACACTGCCAAAACTGTAAGTTGAGCAAGTATTTTTTTTTTTCTTGAATTAAGTGTATTTTCTCTAATTTGAGTAGGTATGTAAAAAATTGCCAATGCAATAGAATGATTTATGTTTAAAATAAGAAATAAGAACATGATGGTTTTATTTTAAGTGCATCATATCCAAATACGGTATCTTATTTTAAGGGAAGAAACACTCCTTTCTTTGATTGATCATCTTATAATCCTGCTCAAATTAAAGACAAATGCCCCTGATTGTTAGAAATGTGTAATTATTTAAATCAGTGTTTTTCAGTTTAATTCTAAATAACTGTCTTATGATGATATGCTGGCATAAGAGACTATAATTTATTCATCCCTTGGACCAGTTCAGTTTTCGCCTTTCCAATTCACTTTACGATTATTCAGAAATTACCGTTAGTTTTAAGCTCCAGCCATATTAAGCTACTATTTGTTAGATTAGGAGTCTGGACTCTGGAGCCTTGGTTTTGTGGCTATCTCAATATACCAATAATGCAGTCTTGCCATGTTTATTTTTTTTATTTATTCATTTTGTTATATGAGTTCTCCCTCCGGTGCCAAAACAGGAACACACACTCAGACACTTCAAAATTGTGTCAGGAGGCGATGCTCGACAAAACCCACTCAGTGATGCCACAACACCAAGGGTACCTGGCATGCCTGAATGCAGATGGTTTTTGCATTTTTTAAGAAATATATTATTTAACAAATGCATAACCTTTTGAATGTAAAATGTTAGTTCCAACATAGAGAATGTTGATCTTAATTTCACTATAAGTAAAACCAGAAACATACAGCAGCTTTTTACCCCTGTTTAACATGTTGCTTGGTTACTTTGCTCTAAGATGCAAAAGGTTGGTACAAGAGTGGTTTAGACCCATATAACATATTTTGTAGTACACCAATACAGTATGCTGATAAATATACTGACAACAGCTTTTCAGATGAAAACTCTGACACAAATAAAGGCCAATTTGTGTCGTAAAATAGTCAGAAAATTTCAACCGTTTTGGAGCAATCCTCATCATAAAACAAGATCACCTGTACTTTGCTAAACTCCACTTGAATAAGAGCTGCAACTGGTTATCTAATCAGAGCAGAAAAATCTACAAGTTTTTTTGACTGTTTATACAGTTTATCTTGAAAGATCAACGAAACGGGAAGGCCAGGGATCCTTCTCTCTGTCTGCTTTAATTTCTTCGATCCATCTATCCATCTTCTGACAAGCTTAATCCCAAGTGGGGTCGCAAGGGGTGCAGGTGCATATCTCCAGCTTAATACAGGTGAGAGGCGGGGTACACCCTGGACAGGTCGCCAGTACATCGCAGGGTAACACAGAGACAAACAGGACAAACAACCATGCACATACACACACACCTAAGAATTTTGAGAAGCCAGTTAACCTAACAGGAAGCTGGGAACCCACAACCCTGTTGCTGCAAGGCAGCCCGCTTTTTTTTTGTTTTTCAATATATTACTTGCAAAAAAGGTTCCATTACCTGTAGAGGTGCAAGTGTGGAGAATCTCTGCAAACACTTCCTAATGTCTGACATTTCCCTTACAGAATAATTACACCTAAAGTTTATATTTCATGCAGTTTTACTAAGATTCTGCTGCAATAAAAAATATATATTTGTTTTTTTCCAAATATATTATTTAATAACTTTAAAATGAAGAACTGTGATTTTAATCCTAATGAAATAATCACCCTTATAAAAGAGCTCATCAGCTACTGAGAACTATCAACCTTTATTACAAGGAGTCAGTGTAGATATCTTCAGCTGCAGCACATGCCTGTGTGTGTAAGGGCCAGCTCAGGAAAGTTAAATTTATCCCAAGGACAGCGGGAACACAGATAACACCACGCACACTTTTCTAAAAGGGCTCCAAGTTATGGGAGAGGTGCTTCAGTGCAATGCAAAGACTTGGCTTCATTTTATACTTCCCAGAGACTGAAGCTCTGACTGTAAGGCCTCCTCTGCTGCAGGAGCTCTCTGCTCACTCAGGCTCTCCCATACAATTGAATCAAACTCGTCTGTGTCTTTAAGAGAAACAGAAAACAAATAATAAAGCTGTCCTTAAAGGGAGAGGATTTCTAAAGTTTCACATTCTATAGTTACAGAGCTTACCCGGAATGAGGGCTGAGTTATAGCTGCCCATCTTATCAGAGCTGAACACAAGCAGAGAAAAACCTGCCTGGGCTAAATCTATAAACAAGATTGAAAAGTAAGATTCAGAAATTGGTGCAGGTTCAATCACTCACAGAAACAGACATTGTTTCCTGTCACCAAAAGAATAAATAACTATTTGGGAACTTTAGTTCCTCACATTAGCAGAAGCTGAAGGCCACATGTTAAAGCAGCTGTTAATCAGATCCAAAGGTTGAACAGATGAGCAGCATACGCTGGTTAAGATGCATTAAATTTCTAATTCAACAAAACAATCTGTGAGAAGTAAAGAGCCTGGAGCACTCACCTTGTTTTTACACTGCCACGTCTGATAAACAGCAGCATCTGAGGTAACTCGATCCCATCTTTTGTAATGGGCTGCATGTTGTAATGAGGAGTGGTGCTCTCACAGCTAAGTTTAGAGCAGGACAACAAATATTATGGGGTAGTGTTTTAGGAGTAATGGCTGTCACAACCTGAGCAGCTGATTCGGATGGAATTTGATGATTTATTTAAGGCCCTCAGGATGATTTTATTTCCTAAAACATTTAGGAAGATATTTCTTGTGATACTAGAATGGACCAATATGAAATTCTCTTTTTCAAGGATGTTTAGAAAGTGGAAAAAGTTTGAGAGCTTGCAAAAGCAACAAAGTATATTTATTGATTACTTTGTGGCAACGGATTCAATACCCTAGTGAGATGAGTAGAACCAAGACAGTCCCCTTTTTAATTAAGAAATATAGCTGTCCTAAATTTTTTGTGCAATTTCTATGCTGTTTTTTTTTAGTTTTTTTTTTTAAACAGGTGGTGTAGAATTTGTAGCAGTGTGGTACTATGCATAAATACATCAGGTGGTTTTCTTAAAAAGATTCTTTAAAATTATACAGAAATGTACCATTAAAAAAATTAGATCTGTATTTTTGAATATTCAAGAAGTACATGAATTTAAAAGTTAACTATTGTCAAAAGTGATTACCTCAATACTTGTAAGTAGATGTTTTACCAAGTAACATTTAACTGAGTAAGATTTGATTTTGAGTGTTAATTTTATTCAAGTACTATTGTTGAGTACTTCGTCCACCTCCATGGACAATCCTGTGCATATTTACATCGGTGACCAAGGGGTCCCCAGACAACCGTCCTCAATCTGCACAACTGGAACCTGGATTCATCCGTGGACATCAATTCTCCAGCGTGCCATGGGCCAATAGACATGTTTCCCATGCGTGTCGGTTCCTACGCCAGACAACAGTCAGATCCAGACCACAGTTGTGTGTGGCGATCTTGTTAAAACTTACTTTTAAACTGCCTATTGCCATTGAGCCGTGCTGCTACTGCTCTGGTGGACATCTCTGCAAGCAATGGCAGCAGCTGCATCACTTGTGTGAAAATGTGACATTTTGTGTTGGCCTTTATTCCCCAGTCCAAGAATCCTCCAGCTGTTGCTCATTTTGTCTGAATACCTAATGGACATATCCCACCTATGCATAGAGTTAAAAAAAAAAACTCAGAGTAATGCTTACTGAAATAAAGTTGGATTAAAAATCATACACAAATCAAGAATATATTATTTTGTATAATTCAATGTCATTTACAGTTAACTCCTCATAGCAACAATGCTTCGGTTCAGTGTGAATAAGTCTAAGCAATTTTGTGTGTAGTAAAGGGCAGACAACATTAGACTGCACTGAATACTTCAAGATAAGGTTTATATAAAAGCATTTATTTTTAAACACAAAACATGCTTTTCAAACAAGGAGTGAACAGCACCCACATCAATCTTTTTTTTTTTTTTTTTTTTTTTAAACAAAGCAATAGTGATCTCTACAGTTCATATAAAACAAATTTTAAGTCTTAAAAAAAAAAAAAAAAAGATTTGAGTTATATTTCAGATTTTTTTAATCATAAGTAGCCCGCTGACAGTACGGTACAAGCCTATAAAGACACGTATTAAAGAAAATGTCTGATTGCTTCTTGTAAACAAAAGAAAACACTAGCATATCTTAAGTAAAACCAGCACTGACAACTTTTAAAGCAACTTCTCCCAAACCAGTGTCCAAAAATAAGATGCTCTTACAATTAGAAACTTTCTAAAAATAGATACACTAAAGGTTAAATAAAGCAATTGAAACACCAAGGACCACATCGTAGGGGGAACACCTTGACAACATACAAGCTGCTCAGGTTTGGGAAATCCATCTTGGCAGGTTTTAGTGTTTCCCAGCTTTTACATTCACAATTTTACACCTGTGTGAAAACAAAGAACAAAACAGCTCATCTGAGTACAATTATGAGGAACATGTATATCTTCCCTACTCTAAATAGTTTAACACCAATAACGAGGCAGGTAAAAGTATTAAAGTATAACATTTGTATAGCTTACCAGAGTTTATCACTAGCGTTGGATGGGTCCTCTGTTGTACGGAGCTCGCTGGCGCATCACCCTCATGTTTCGGTATTTAGACACGATGCTGTAGCTTTTTCTGAACACTGGTCTCTGATATGGAAACGGGCGAGGAACTATGGTCTCCTTTGAAAACAAGAAATTTTTAGTATTTTTTTTAAGAGATTTATCTACTGCCAAAGATGTGCTAACAGTAGAGCCACATACCATCAGAGGTCTTCTGACATTTTCTGACAGGTCTGGGCCTGTGCTCCTCGAACCAGGAAACCTTGGCCGCTGTAACGTATTGACAGAAGGTGAACACAAAGTCATACGTTCTGGAGTCTGTTTCACAAAGCAGGTTTACTGAAAACTAAGTTTTCTAAACCTGAAATCAGGGAAACTGAGTTTTCCATTTCAGAGTTCCCTCAACCTCTATTTCAGTGACTGCAGTAACATTCTCCCCAGACCTAACCTGGTTGTCAGCAGGTTTTATTGTCCTCCGTCTCCACTCTCCTTACAGCCAATCGCATTTTTTTCTTGATTTAGTCAGATTTTTGTTGTAGTTTTGTATTTTACTAAGAAGAAATATATTTAAGATATAAATACATATTCAGTTAAGCTGATAAATGTCAAAACTGCCATGTAAAATGTGTAAACATTTCTAGGTATATAAAACCTAATTCTTACTAGTATAATTTTGTTTTTTGCATTCTGAAATTTGGTTTCCACTGCAAAAATTTCATTTAGAAAATATATTTGTTAGGTCAAGGAGTGTAATTTTGATATTATTTTAGTGATCTGCAAATGGCATGACAGATAAAAAAAAAAATGTAAAAACAGCCTGCCATAACACACTACATTTAAAGCTATGCATGAACTCCAGCAACCATCTCCACCATCTTTCTCTCCTTTCTTTCCTTCAAAACACATTCCCCTATTACTTATTTTTTCCAATTCTTCATTTAAATCTCTAGTTTCAGTGGGTTGCCATGGGCACTTCCTGATGCCTGTTGTCATGGTGACTCGTCAAATCGGGGCTCCACTGATAATGGCTTTTCATACTTGCTACATACGTGTCCAACTCTGAGTGGACCTACTAAGAGTTGATTAAACGATTTCATAGCAGCCCTTGTGAAGCTGAAAACTCAACTTTAGGCTATATCAATCTAGTGTTGAGGATTTTAGTCAGAGTTTGTTAAACCTGCTTCATGAAACGGACCCCTGCTCTCAGATTTTGATCTCTTTCATCCTCAACACTGTAAATTTATTCCGTTACTATATTTAGCAACTGTTTCAGACCCATTCGTTTTTATACTGTCACACTTAAATTTTCACTAATTGTTTCACAATATTGATACACCATATTGATAAGTATAAATTAAAGCAGTAGTATCCATAAACCCTTAATGATACCCAATCCATAGTCATTCGATTCCTCAAACAAATTAAACATGCCTACATCAATGCATGTATAGTTTTATCCTACATTTACGTACTTGCATTGGTCCTGGTCTCCTGAAAGGCAGCCGTGGAGGTCTGCTGCCGTCATGCATCTCATTAACAGGTCTGGAAAATGATTGATGATTATAGGTTACAAATGCATAATATCATTACACTGCAATGAAATAAAAGAAAAAAAATAGAGCCTTTTAACAAAAACAACTTGTCTATACATTACACTTATAATTAATGTGTATCATAGAAAGTTTTGCACAATTGTGAAATTAAGAGGAAAAACATTTTTGCCCTTTTTTTGTTAAAAACAGAAAGGGCTCTGAGGTCAGTAGAGTGAAGAACTGGCTTTCTCTGCAGTCATAGCTTTTATTCATTTTTGTTGGTGTAAAATTAACCTGGTTTTCACACAGAATATAACATTTATTTCCCCTCTAGTTGGCAAGATGTCCGGTCAGTCTGAGCTTGGAAACATGAATTTTCAAGTCTTGCTACAGATTTAAATTAGGTTTCGGAGTCAAAGTTGAGTTGGTCGCTCTAAAACAACACCCACTGATTCACACTATTTAATTGTTATTTTAGTTGGTTTGGAGGAGTGTCCCATTAAACAAACAAAGCTTTTCATGATTAAGATAAAACATCCACACCATGCTGCTGCTGCTGCTGCTACCACCAACATGGGAATGGTGTGTTTAAGATTGTATCTTGGATCTTTTCACTGTCCCACCATATAAAGAATTCCGATTGTTCAGAATGACGCTAGTCTAAATCTGGTCAAATGAAACAGACAGATGGAAATCCAATCATTGATAAGCAAGGGTAAATGTATCTTAATTTGCAATTAAACAATAAATCAGTTTAATCAATTATTGATTATCATAAACTAATCGTCAAACAAGTATAGAGACTGGCCTTTAGCAGACAGAGCAACACACTCAGAGCAGTAATTGCATATACTAAAATTGTAAAAGAAAAACATTTTTTTTATCTATATCTCTATCCATCCATCTATCGAGAGAAAGATTTTCATTTAAGATAAAAAAAAAATAAAAAAAAGCTTTTTTTTGTAAATATACTATATTCAGAAATCCTTAAGTGGATTTCGCAAATTTCCTTAACCATTTTTCTATAGGAATAACATCCATAACACCCTTCTATTACTTTCAAATGTTGGGTCAGCAAAGTACAAGACCACTGACAAATGTTTCTATCTAAACTCTGGACCTCTGCAGCTCGTCTTGATTAAAGCGCACATCACCCATCTGTCAGTTCAGAAGGACGGCCATGTTAATACAGGCTTGCAGTTCAGCCATTTTTGTTCCAAATTTTTCCTGATCCATTGTCCGTGTTCCCTTCCCTTCATGGTGCCCTCTCCTCTCTTAAGTTCTTTAATAAATGACTATAACATAACATAACTAAAAATTAAAGTGCACACCAAGAATTATAGATTCCAACAGGCAGTCTGTTGCAGTTAACAGTGTTTAACATTGAGTAAATGCTGTAATAAACCTATGCATTCTACTCTTCAGTTTTTAACTTGAAAAGAAAAATTTTAAAGCCAGGTATCATTTACATTTTACTGTGTAATCAAGTCTCAGTAATCATACAATCAAATTTACAGTAGTATCAACACAAAGTGTGAAAAGGATGGAGGGATTGGAATACTTTCACAACACAGGAAGCATTAGGTACCTAAACACTCTTTTGTCCAAGTAGTCACGTTTTCTTTCTTCAGATGATCTGGAATCAATTGAGAGGCGTCTATGCGATGTGCTTTCCCCATCTGAACTGCGGTCTAAGTAAAAACACAAATAAAAGCAATGTTTTAAGCTTAAGACTTCACCAACCTCAGGTTTGAGTTAAAGGCATGTATATCAGATCTGAAAAAGCCTGCTGGTTATCCTCCAGATTGTATTAGAACACTTCAGATCATTTGTGGAACTGACGTACCGGTTTTGGACTTCGGGCTGGAAGCTTTTGGAGGCGAGCCGTCTTTGGACGAACTTGGTCCCGGAGGCCAGTGAGACAAAACGACGAGATCACGTTTCTCTATGGGAGAAGATCTGAGGAGGGACCAACAACCGTGCCGCTTTAACATAGACAATTATTTCCATTAAAAGCACAGGTTCCAATATTATTACTTCAACAGATTAAGTAGGTGAAAAGGAAAATGTATTACCCTGCCAGCTTTTAGATGTTATGCACAATTAATTAGAAAAGAATAGAAAGCCACACATTACTTGGGTACTTACAAAAACCCTGGAATGTCCATGCTTCTTTACTCCTATTTTGTAACCTGAACCAATCTGAGTTGTCTCCATTTATTCATCAATTGTTAGAGCAGCCAAATCCTGGTGGGACTTTAAGACACTGGACTGCTTTGTATCAAATCCTCTTCCTTTTATTTTTAAACATGGTGGGTGTTTGGACACCAAACTTCAGATGATTTCATCAGCAGCCAATCGTTGATTTCACAAGCTTTCTCTGGTAACAGATTTTATTCCAGGGGTCTTAAAAGATGCGTGCCGTTTAGCTGAAGACATCTGCAGTTTAAGGGGTGTGAGAAATCTTATTTTCTTACTCATCTGATTCTCAATGTTTGGCCACTTTACTGAAGACGTTGCAAAGCTAACATCCAATAAATGCACTCCTCTGAATGGTTGGAGTGGCTCTTCTTTCTCCTCCTCTGGAAAGCTCTATTAGGTTGAACTGTCAGGAACTGAATTGGAGCATCTTCAGCGCAGCAGGCTGATTTAGATACGTTAAGCCTGACTTGGTAATGGTTGGATTTCCATCCGTCTTCATATGTTCGTCTGAACATATTTAGGGGACAGTCCCCATGCTTGATCCCTTTGGTATCAAATCATAACACAATCCACTTGAGAGCTCCATTTTTGGTGTTCTGATATCCCCCTCCTTTTTGGGATTTTAGTTATCGCTTTGAGTTTTGGTTGTGGTCTTTTCCATGCGTTTGAAAATGGCTCATTTCTAAACAATCGACTCAGGACGATATTTGCCAAGTAATTATCCAGTTTTTAATGGTTCATGTTTGGGATGCGAGGCGGCAGACAATCCTGATGAAATTGTTGTGACCCAGAAAAGGCAGAGCCCTCATTCATGGTGTCCACACAGTGGTATGTGTTATTCCTCTTCACTTTATGTATTTTGAATGGGACCGACGTTAACGTCACACTTTTACACATCAGATGATGGAGAACTATGAGTGGACATTGGGTAACTGAATCTTCAGGGCATTTTCCTTTCACTTTGATTTCCACTTCTTTAAATATATCTTTAATTTCTCCATTAATAAGATGTATTATCGATTCAAAAATTGTATAATTGTAGTGTATAATTTCTTTCCTTTTACATAATTTATTTAGGACTTAAAAAAAAAAAGCTTTTCTGCTTGTTTAAACAACATGGGAGATAAATTCTAATGGCCACAATCGGTTAATGGTTATGAAAGCAAACTTCCTCGACTGACATTCAAATAGGGTCATTCTGCAAACTTTTCTTGCATTTTTTTTAAAGGGCTCTCTTGGTAAAAAAGCCCCATTCAACTCATTGTATTAAATGCAGATTGGTCTTCAGCCTTATGAATTTCTTTTTCCAGCAAGCCCGTTTTTGATGAGAGGGCCATGAAGAGTTGCTGGTTATCATGGGGGCAAAATAGTTTCTCTACTCAAAGCTTTATGGCTGATTGCTTTCCAGTAAATTAAAAGCTGTAGGAGGCGGTTTAGGCCAGGGTCAAGTCATCCTGAGTCCTCTTCATGAAAAGGGGAAACGGAGCACATCTATGTGATGCAAGTTTCGACTCTTTAATGATACTGTAGATTTTTTCGCAGCATGCACGGAGGCCTTTTCAGCTTTAGGCTCAGAGAGGATTAAACCCTTCTCCTTATCACATTTGCAGGACTGGCAGGCCAGCTTTAACAATGTAGCTTGTTACTGAAGATTTTTTTCATCCAAACTTGAGAGGTAGGCATTTTTTGACAAATGTAGCACGTAGTTTAGGGCAGCATTTCAGAATAATGGTGGCTTCGCATCATATTCATCGCCTGGTGCACATATAGCTCATGACATCTCCTTCCACTGCTGGCACCCTTTTTCACATATTCTTGACCTCTTAAATCATCATCATCATCATCAAGCCCCTGCGAACAGTGCTACAAGGAGAATACCATACCTGTGTTTGCTCAACGACCGGCGAGACTCCACCTGTTCTTTTCCTGTGTCAGAGTCTCTTGAAGATTTGCTGGCACTGTCGTCCTCTCTGGTTGGCGATTGTTCAGGTCTTGGCTTTCGTTGTTCCTCTTTGGGCGGAGAATCCACCTTCATCTGGAAACGTCTCTTCCTGATGGCAAGAATGGAGCTGGCATGTCCCCGTGTGGCAATTTCACCAAAACGAGGCCTTGGTCTCATTGTTGGAGGAATTCTCAGCCTCATGAGAGATGTTGCTCTAAATGGTCGGCCCCTGGTGTGGTAGCCTCTACCCCTAAAAGAAAATGGGGGCCTACCAAACAGCCTGGGGATACTCATCAGCTGAGGTCTCTCTCTCCTGGGATACTTCCCATAATAAGGCTCTGGGCCTGAAGAGGGCACGCCAATATTTGATATTCTCCTCTTGCGGGGTCCTAAATCATTCCTCTCTGGAAGGCTCTTGTAGTAGGGTGATGAGGATGGTGGTGGAGGGCCTCCTTTCCATGAGGGAGCTCTGTAAGGGGGTGGGCGAGGGGCATTTTGTGCCCTCTCTCGACTGTGGGATCTGCTGCCTTGCCTCTCCACAGGACCACGCTGTCTCCTGGAATCTTGTTCGGATGACCACCTGCATATCCATCAAACAATAGAAAAATCATTATAATGACAGATCCATTGCCATTGTAAGTGGGATGCGGAAGGTTTAATTTTTATCTTTACAGTAGGCCTCTCAGAAGCCATGACAGAATCAAACGGTAGGAGGGGTACACTTTCAGAGACCAATCACAGAAGTAATGCTCCATTTAATCCCATCCACATCAGACCCAATTTAACCCCATGTAATTAATCAATAGCAGGAGCTGGGCAGAGCTCATCATTACAACTTCTATGACTTGGAGAAGTGGCCAACTTCAAGCCTCCTCCTGTTATACTTTTACCCAGCTTGGGGTGGTGCTTCATGCTTGTACCTCTCTGTACATGGGCCTCTTCCTGGCACATCTCTGAGGCTCCTGTGTGGCCCAGAGGGACGATGCTCTCCATTGTGGGGATGAGAGAACGATGCAGGTTCATTCCAGCGCTTCATGCCATGACCTGACTGTTCATAACCTCTTTCTCTTGGATGAGGGTCTCGACTGCGGTGATCTGGAGGAGGAAAACCTGACTGCCTTCTGGGACCCCTAAAAGATCCCCGGTAAGCAGGCGCAGCGCCTGGTCTCCTGTCAGCTGGGTGGCTACGAAAGTGTCTGGGAGAAGATGACCTGGGACCTGAGGAGTGGCCATGAAAAGGTGGACCCCTTTGACTCTGGTGTATGTGTGCAGGACTGTGAGGGGGTGAGCGGTGATGAGGGGTACGGCTGAGACGCAATGGAGACTGCCTGCGCTGGCTGTGATGTTGGTCCATTTTTGAAGGGTGGGATTGGAAGGAATCCTGACTGTGTGACCTCCAGTGATTAAACCGTGGCTCCCGATGAGACGCCATGTCAGGCGTTCTTCTGCCAGCCGGTGCTGGCCGCCCTCGTCCTCTACCTCTGGATTCTCTCCAGCTAGGAGATGCTTTATTAGAGTATTCCTGGTCATCTCTTCGACTTTTAGAGTTTGGGGTGTAACTCCCTTCATTATGTCGGTGAGAATCGTCATAGGGTCTGACAGAAAACAAATAAAGAAAGTTGGCTTACAATAAAACTTTATTCTCATGCATCTTAGATAAATATTGATGATTCCTTTAAAAAAAATAATAATAAAACATTTGTAGGGTGTTACCTGGGCTTAATGCGTGATGGTCCGTAATTCGTCCGAACCATCTTTGAAAGAGAGCGTATAACCTGTGTACTGAATGGGGAAAAAAAATAAAAAATGTTTGAACAACAATAACGAACAATCATAGAGCTAATAGCAACATTAGACAAAGCACAAAAAAGGATCACATTCATAATGTTGTTTGTACCATCAATCGATTAATTGGTAATCGGAAAAAAAACTATATATATATATATATATATATATATATATATATATATATAAAATAATGTTGATTTTGTAATGTAATGTTGATTTTTTTATAGAAATTATACAGTGAGTGATTTTTTTTTCTCTGCATCTATTGAATTAATAGAGAAAAAAACAACATTATAGATAAGTATCCCACAATCCATCAGTACACACAAAAAAGAAAACACATTACCACATGGAAACCCCTCTCTTCCTGAAACAAATTCACATTCATAGTAACTGGATGTAAATAAACATTGGTCATGGAGAGCTACAGTGTAACGCTGATATACTGAAAGTTAATGAAGGTACGGTGCGGCCAAAGTAATGAACATGACATTTTAGCTAAAAAAATAAATAAGTAAAATATCACAGTTCATAAAGTAGAATTAAAAATGTAATGAATTTAATCTAAAAAAAATAAAAATCAGACAATGAATGCTTAAAAAAATCTCAATAGAAAACCACATTTTATTATCATTAAAGCCGTCACTGAGTTTATGCATAGTTTGAGGGTACAGATCATCTGCTTAGCATTGCTTCTAACCGAAACATCAACTTTAAAGGTTTCACATGATTAATCCCAGTACATTAAATTTTGAACCACGTACATTAAATTATGAACCACGTACCACGAACCATCGTACATTAACGATGAACCACGTCCCATTTAAACCCTAGGTGTTTTTCATCTCTCCCTACACCCCCCTTTAATCCCAGCCTGAAGCTGCCTTTCTTTGCCCCTTCAGACAGATTTTTTTAATGGCTTCCCACACGCTGCTGCGGTGTATCCCATTTCACGGTTTAAGCGAAGAGTCGAGGCCCAAACGAAGCTCTTACAACTACGACAGGGCATGTCCGCTTTCTAGCCTACCTGCTCCCTCCGAATTTTTAGTAAGGCTGGTCGTGAATCGAAAGGGGGAAAATACGCCAGAAATCAATGTGCTTAATATGCTGGCAGCTACTGCAATTCGATTTGCCAACGGTTACGCGGTAGTCTTACTTTCCATATTTAGCTATAGATCTCAACAGCTGTTTAAAAAAAATGGTGATTAGGTGGGGAAAAAACAACCACAGCTTGTTTCCGCTCATTATAATTTTCGACATTTTTACTTTTATATCAAAAAACGAATTATACAAACCGACGTAACGCTAAAAGCTAATGACGTCTAGCTGTAATTTTAGCTCTTGGAAGGTTGCTGCTCAAACACTCGACAAAACGGTCCTAACAGCGTTCATTAGAGTCGTTGAAATATTCGTACAAGAAGTAAAAACGCTTATCTAAAAGAAACTGCCTAATTTCCAAGCAATGAATGAGCATAAGGCGTGCAACTTACCAACTGCAAACCGATACCTACTTAACGAGCTACGTGCGACGCAAATAGCATAAGATTTAGCTCTGCATTTTAAGTGGTTGGACACTAAGCTGGACAGCGCCACCAACGCCTAGGAGGGAATTTGCGTCTTTTTCTTCTTCTATTGATTTTTAATGGCGGTTGACAAACAACATTTAGGTGCATTACCGCCACCAACAAGTAAGGAGTGTGGACCAAAACACCGTTACTAAATTCTTCTTCCCAAACCAGTGATCCACAAATATCGAAACAAAAGATTATAACTCATGTTAAAAGAATCATTTTAAAGATATTTATAATGTTTAAATGTACCTTTTCCTGTTTAAGATACCTAATCAATTCCAGTCCTTGTAATATTTCCTACAGTTATATATTAAATGTTCTATTGTCTCATTTTCCCCACAGTAATCACATCTTCCTGTTTCATGTTTTCCCATTATAAGTAATCTTGAGTTAAGTCCTGTATGCCCCAATCTTAATCTAGTTATTATCATTTCCTGAACTCTGTTACTTCCACTTTTTCATCTGATTTCTCCAGCCTTCGCTTGTATTCTATAGAACCATCTTCCTCTAATATTATCTTCCCACAGTTTTTGCCATTTGTAATTAATTTTCTTCCTGATTATGCTCTTAATTTCTGGTTTACTATTGCAACTCTAATATCGATTTCACTCCTGTTTGTAGATTCTTTTGCTTTTGAATTTGCGTCTTAATGCCAGTGTCGCAATATATTCTTTCTTTATTTTAATTATCACAAAAATAAAAATATATAAACGTATTTACTTCTTGATTAAGGAAAATAAAACCCAATTACGCACTGTTTATAATAACCACAAGGTTTACACATACTTTACAGGGAGTTCCCTTAATAAACCAATACAAGTGATGTTACAAAGAAATAAACAACGGATCAATCATTAATCTTTTTTAAATGAAAGACAAAAATGAAAAATAGAAGGGGGATTTCCTAATAAAGAAAATCGAGGAGCAAATTCTTCTTAAATTCTATATTTCTCTGATAAATAATACATTGGCACTTCTGATAAGGAACATGTTTACATACAGAAATGAATCAGTAGTTTATTAGACGGTCACCTGTTTATTAAGCAACAAATAAACTTCAGAATATAACCTAATAGTAAACATAGTTCACAAATGAGTGCAATAATCTCAGCATATCTGTTTTGTGATGGCCTCTGGGATTTTTTAGTAAACATGTTGAACAAAGAACATATGAAAAACAGAGCAACACACCAGAAATACAAGGATAAAGTTAAGTCTTAAGGCAGGGTTATGCTAAAAAAAAAATATTAGGTCTAAACAACTGCAGTGCTCAAACCAGAGTGTTAAAGGATTAAAAGAGGTATTTATACTCAACCGAAGATTTGCCATAACGAGACAAGCTCCTATTTTGTCTTATATGCACGATGAGAATAAAATATCTTATGTTTGTATGCTGTTTTGGCCTGTTTTTATATTTAACTCCGCAAAATGTAATTTTTCCTGCATTCTCCATTTATTCCAATGATTTAATAAAACAAAATCAGAGAGATCATGAATTACTAATGCAATGTGAAATTATTTTAATGCTTGCAGATTTTGGAATAAGGATCCATTCAGTTTTACTTGTAATAAATCAAATTATCACATATATATATGCAACAAGCGCCTTGAATTTTTATTTCTTAAGATGACCTTGGATAAGCATAATAAACTGATCATCTTTTAAATGTGATGACATTTTCTGTAGGGTACCAGCTTGATTAAAAGTTCACATTGAAACACACAGAAAGACATTAAATATTTTGTTACTGTTTCTTTATTTATGTTCTTATTAAATTACATAATGATCACCATGCTTACCATGCAGGAACAAGGTCTCTGTATGCATAATGTATTTTAACTGTGAAGAGTTGTGTTACGGTATGAGCAGAGCTAAACGTATTTTGAAAAATATTTTCTTACATTCATATTCTAGATATAAGCTATAATGCTTACTTTACAAAACAATCCTTAAATGTGCAAAAAATGCAAATGCAATGATTATGCTTTATATGTTTTTAGCTGGTTAATGTCAGGTTACAATGTTTGCTACAGTGTGCACGCTGTTCAAATGATCTAAAAGCCTGCAAAGCCCAATATTACATTACATACATACTATTCTTACAAAACATTCAAAGAAAAGGAGGAAAAAAACAACCAGTCACTCTTGTTAAGGCATGTTTTCCTAGCATTTTACCTACAAACATGGAAAATTCTTACTGAAATTGCACATCCTTTTCTGATTTGCTAAAGCAGTTTTTCATCTAATCCACTGTTCTAGCGCTAGGAAGTGTGAGTTTGAAGCTATAGGTCACATTTATACATTGATCTTCAAACCAAAATCCATGCCGCATTTCTTTTTAAATAAACAGTCCATTTCATTTCTGGATGATATATTTACAGAAACTTTGTCTGATGAAGTAAGCTGCTGCTACAGAAAACTTTGAAAAAGCCATATGAGATGCTCAGCTGTTAGAATGTTTCAATACTTTTCTCTTTAAAGACAAAATTAAAGGCTGTCTGGTCTGATTATTGTATCATATCACCTGTAAATGAACCCCTTTCACCTTGAAATAAATGTGACCGATTGTGATGCACCATGTGTTTTAAAATCCATCATCTTTCTCTGTCACATGCACCTATCAAATCCCATCAAATAGGGAGTAGTTTCAAATGGTGAACAGACCCATGATTAGATTCTATAGGGAGGGGAACTGGTTGTTTCAGTTTGAGTGGATTTTTTTTTTTTTTTTACTCAGTCATTAATTCATGCATTAATAACAGAAGTTCACACAGAAGCACGTTTCCCACCAACTTAGAGAATTCAATTTAAATATTAAGAAAGCTGGTGGAAATACTGCTTTAATATTTCACAAAAGTTTAAGGATCTTTTTTTTTTTTTTTTTCGCAATTCTTAACAAGCTGATGCAGGAACGTAAACGTTGTTATATTCTGAAACCTGATATCTCAATGGTTTTGGTTGTTTTCTACCTTTTCATATGTATAGATTTCTTTTTACTGAGCTCCCGCCCTCAGACCAATACCAAAATAACTCATTCACAAGCTCCATTATTAGTTTATAGTGTGCATTTTCAGTCAGTCTTTATGGCTCGGTTCCTATAACTAGAATAGGTTACAAAGTCAGGGAGGATAGAGGCGACTAGCAGGAGGAGAGGAGAAAAAAGACAATCAGGCTTCTAGACGTTTAGTTTGTTTGATGATGGGGGTGTAACCCCTATGAGCTTCGAGTCTGACAACGGACTGACAACCCCCCGTATCAGGTTCTTGTTGCAGTCGCCCATCGTGGTCTCTGAGGGAAGCTTTGCGTGCGTTACGCTCCCTGTCAGGTCCATCAGGTCCTTAAGAGCCTGGTTGTGGGTCATAAAACTCTGGTGAATATCTTTATCTGGTGAGTACTCAGGAATAGATATCAGCTCTTCCTTTGAAGCTGGACTGAAACACAGAGTGAGAAAACATTAGCCTCCTAAATATTCAAAGTTTTAAGCATCTCACTCAGCACTGTTCAAACCCAACTTAGAGCCTTCAAAGACCTGGTCTTTGATTTTACAGGCAAGGAGAACAATAATGAGAGAAACAACCAGGAGTCCCTTGGTAGCTTTGGAGCAGCTGCAGATGTTATTAGCCTAGGTGGAAGAATCTATTTTCTTGAAAAATCTGTGGTTTTGTGGTAGAATTACCAGAAAACAGACATGTTTAAAAGAAAAGCACAAGATGAATTTGTTGTTTGGCCAAAACCAATAGGAGACAGGACACTTGTGGAAGGTGGACTTCTATCACATCTGACCAGTATTGATATGAATGTAAGATGTAACACTGTGCATCACCCTGAACATCACATTTGCAAGGTGACACACAGTGGTGGCACAGTCATGATGTGGGGATGCTTTTTTTCATTGCAATCGTTGAAAAATGAGGAGATGGGTTGAGCTAAAGCTAGACATTGAGCTAAAGCTTATGTGTAAAGCTAGTTTAAGCTGTTCTATAAAAACAAAATGTATTTAAGCTTGTAGTTCTAAAGCGACAAATGTGAAAGAAGTTCAACAAGGCACCCTATGTGAGGGCTTACCTAACATCCATGGATTGCACCTCATCACCGGATCCTGCTTGTTTCACATCTAATGGCTCCAGCTTGATGACTGGTGGGGGTAAACGTGCAACTGGTACCACTGTCACAGAGGGTCTACCACCTCCATCATCTGGCCCCTTTTTCACCTTTCCCTCAGCTGAGAGAGACACACTGCTTTGCTGTGTGCCTCCTTTAGGAATTGTTAAGGCACTTTCTTCCCCCTTCACCGCTCCATTCATCACCCTCCCCTGTCTTTCCATTACTTTGACGTCTCCTGTTGACTCAGTCAACTCTTTGTAGGTTTGTGTGGAGATTTTGACATTAGTTTTGTGCTGCTTGTTCAGATTCAGGTCCGTCTCTCTTCCCTGCTGCTTGAATGCACTGGTGTTTACCTCTCTGTTGAGTTGACTGCCACCGTTCTCTTTACTGGTTTGTTTTTTCTCAGGTCTCTTTTCAGAAACACCGTGTGTCTGTGTGACCAGATGACTGTTGTTTTGAATTTGTTTACCCTTCTCACTGTCCGCCTGTGCTGCTGCTGCTTCTTTCTTGAGGAAAACACTTTCCTTTGTCTGAATCTGCTCTGTTTTTTGCTCTGCTACCTGAAACTCAACCTTTTTGCTTTGGTGCTTGATGACACGAGCTTTGGTAATTACATCCCCTGTGAAAAATACAAAAACATTACAGTGGACTTGAAATGTCACCGGAAATCTGTTTGATCTACAAAGGTGACCAAAAGCAGGATCAAGAGCAGCCTTTGTCATGGGAAACTAAATAACTGAATAGCGTCTTGTTGCAAACTGCAGAGCAGTTCCCTGCACCGTTCTGCTAAAATGGTTCAAGGACATTCACAAGAGCAGCCCGGGGTTGCAGTCAGCTCCCATGATACAGCTCTGCTGTGAGGGATGTCCAATCAGCAACAAGAAAAGAAAAAAAAGTCCTTCACTGCTACTTCTTCACCACAGGGAAACACGTTCTGGACACTACATGCACAGTTATCAGGCAAGTAGCTTATCTTAACTGTGAGCTATATTAAAATCAAAGGCGTGTAAATATGTTTTATTAGATGAATCGACCTGCAGCAGATCTCACAGGTTTGCACAACATATTCAAAAAGCCATGTGGTATGTCACATTTCAACTGAAAAACTTTTCTCAAAGTATAGTTGTGCCTATCCTTCATCTAATACA
Organism: Cyprinodon tularosa; assembly: GCF_016077235.1. Classification (NCBI taxonomy): domain Eukaryota; kingdom Metazoa; phylum Chordata; class Actinopteri; order Cyprinodontiformes; family Cyprinodontidae; genus Cyprinodon; species Cyprinodon tularosa. Next base: position 544,391 of record NW_024037794.1, read on the forward strand.
TTGGTTGAACATATTTAGCTTCAGTTGAGACATTTAGTGTTTTTCTACAGGAGTCCAACTCCATCGCAATTTTTAATTAGGCAAAATTTTTCATTTCTGCCAAAAGAAGGCTCCCCAAATCTCTATAAGGACACCGGCTACTTATTTTCAATCAGATTTAGTCGTTTTAAAAAAACAAAAAACAAACAAACATGCTCTTCAGTTTCTTTGTGTTAATATTGATAGCTCATATAGAAGTAAAAAAATAAAATAAAAATGAGCAGGATGCTGCTAGTCTGCATGGTGTTGTTTTACCACTGTCTATTTTATCTACAGCAAATTTAAAACAAATAAAGTTGTCAAAACTGCTAACAATAAATTTTCTAACAAGATTTTATTGATATTTTGTAAACTGTTTAAAGACTATATGGCTTTGAAGGTTTCAGCTGAGCGAATGTCCACACAATCAACTTAGTTCAGTGCGTGTCTGATAAATCAAATTCGCCAGAAAATTACAGCAGATGTTTTTTAACTTTTTTTTTTTTTTTTTTTAAGATGCTCCTCTGTATTAATTAAACTATGTAAGGACATATGAAATCCTGATTATTACTACTGTATTACTTCTTTTTTATATTTGCATTCCCAAACAGTGTTTTTAGAGTTAGGCATATTTGCAACAAACGTCACACTACAGCTCATATAGAAGTAAAAAAAAATAAATAAATAAATTAAAAAAATGAGAATGATGCTGCTAGTCTGTATGGTGTTGTTTTACCACTGTCTATTTTATCTACAGCACATTTAAAACAAATAAAGTTATCAAAACTGCTAACAATAAATTTTATAGATTTTATTGATATTTTTTAAACAGTTTAAAGGCTATGGCTTTGAGGTTTTCATCTGAGCAAATGTCCACACGATCAACTTAGTCCAATGCATGTCTGATAAATCAAATTCGCCATAAATTACTGCAGTTTTATTTATATTTTGGTTCTCTGTATTAATTAAACTATGTGAGGACACATAAAAACCTGGTTATTACTACTGTATTACTTTTTTTATATTTGCCTTCCGAAAAGTTGTTAATCGAGTTTGGCATATTTAGAACAAATGTCACATTACAGATGTTTAAAAAAGTACTTGACAAATTTTGTTATGGCCTTTTTTTTTTCTTAAAGCATAAATCTATCATTTTATCAAAGGTATGTACATTTTTTGGATCCTCTGTATTTTTTATTTTTTTAATAAGCAGTTGGTTAATGAAATGCAACTAACACAACTTACTACCTTAAGCCAGTGTAGCAGGTTTTAAGGTGCTGCACAAAGAACAATACTAAGTTAAAGCACAAACCTTGATCACAGAGACTACTTTCATTATAGCTTCATTAGTTGCATAAAACAGACAAGTCGACAATAAAAATGCAGCAAAGCTGTTTTGATACCATCCCTTCACCTGCAGGAATCAGAGTTTAATTAAACTAAAACTATAATGTCTGGTGCCTTTTCTCACAACATCTTAATAATTTTATTTTCTCACTAAATCATTCTTTGCTTTTATTTCAATGATCAAACATATTTACTGTCAAGTTAGTTACCGGTGGCATTTATTAAATTAAAGGACTGATCTGCTCCCAAATTATTAATAATGATTTATGTTAAGTCACACATTAAACTCATAACAAACTGAATCAAATGCTTTCAGACTGCCTACAGTTGTACTAGAAAGATATTTTGGCAACGCTTATTTGCAAGGTGACCTGCAGTAGTGGAGTTTATCAGAAAAAAGTGCCTATGCTTTGTTCTGTTTATCCCTAAAGCTGAAACCTGGATCTACAGCAGGAATCAAGTTCTAGATTTGCTGATTCATATATTTACTATTGAGATTACACAGAATATTCACGCATTCTATGTTTTTGTGAATCGGTTCATTAAACCACTGAACACATGGTGTTGGGAGCTTGAATGTAAAGGGTTTGAACAGCTGCAAGTTTTAACTGCACCTGTCACTAAACTTAAAGGCTGTTGTGGATTTATAGATCAAGAATGTGACCAACCCCTTTTCTAGTCTCTAACATGTAAACTGAAACTTCAGTGTAAGAACTGAACATTTAGTTGAATCCTACTTTAAGAAGTTAAGCTGTAAACCATTTTTTGGCTTAAAAATATCTGCCAAGAGAGCTCAGTAAACTTTGTTGAGTTGTGCTGTGATACTTGTTCCGTAAGGCTGGATAATCTAATTGGTCAATTCTTTTATGGTGTAACAATTCTGTTTTGTTTTTTTTTTGCCAGATAACTGTTCATGATTAATTAATTTTGCTGAATGAAATCTGCAGTCTGCATGCAAAAAACATTTCTGTCAAAAAAACCCAAAAAATAATAAAATTGGAGCGGGGATTTAAAAGATGTCCTTTTTTATTTTTGCATTCTTTTTCACTCATCCCTCTGAAGAACCAAAGCCAAAGCATCAGACGTTAAGGTTTCAAACAAACTCAGGGAAATTAAGCATTTTTTTTTTTTTTTTGCACATGCTTCAGATTTGCTGTTAAGAAAAATGAAACCAGACATGCCCTTTTGCATTTTTACAGCAGCAAGGCGTACAGCCAAGGGGCGATGTAAGCAAGAACAGCAAGCAAACTTAAAAAGGTCTTGACGCTGACTGAATGCATACTAACCTGGCGGTGAGACTAGCTTTGTCTCCACCTGCTCCTCCATCTGATTCAGTGCACAACAGAGGCAATGAGGACACAAAACCAAAGTCACCAATAATAAAATTTAATAATCAAAGCATAAAAAAACAGAAAGTCAGGCAGCTGATAAAAATAAATTTTGGGAAAGAATAGCTTGGCTGTGCAATCAGCAGGGGTTAAAGGCCTCTCACAGTACCTTCATGTCAGCTTCACCCTTTCTGGTTCTCTTCATGATCTCCTCAATTCTCTGCAAAAAAAATGTAAAGGATATTTACTTACCAACTACTTACATTTATATTGGAAGCTTTAATCAGGAACCTGGGATTGGTTTATCTCCTTTCTGAACATAATTCCATTAAAGCAAACCTTTTTCCTGAGTTGCCTCTCCTCCTCTTCCTGTTGTGTCTGACGTTCCCTGCCTTGCCGCTCACGCTCTGCATCTTTTTCAGCCTGCACTTTGGCTTTTTCTTTCTGCTTGTTAATGGCAAACAAGTAGATTTTTTATAAAATATAAAATAAACATTATCATGGTATAAGTTATGTTTGCGACAAAACAAAACCAATAAATGCAGTAATTTCCAAAAGTATTCATACCGGGAACATTTTTGACCTTTTTCTTGCACTCTAAATAATCTGGTCTTTTTGTAGAACAGGAAAATTATCATTTTTGTTAAAGAAACCATAAACCATGAATTGGACCATTGCAAACTCATGGAAGGACACCTGGTGTCATCAGAGCAGATAGCACCTGTTAGGAATCCAGTTTGTGTGGTTGTGTTTTTTTTGTGTGTCTTTCTCTTCCTCCACCACCAGGTGGTGCCCTCTTCTCATTGGTCCTGGTTGGTTCATCACCGAGGACTACTTAAGCGGTGGGCTGTCACTATCTCGACGCCAGAGTGTTTGCCAGTTTTAGGTACTCTAGCCAAGCTGAGATTAGCGGAGTCTAACTGAGTCTTTGTTTCTCTGAGTTCTAACTTTGTTTTTGTCTTTGCCTTTTGGCAGGAAGCCATCCTGCAGGCTGGATGTTTTTGACCTTCTTCCCCTGGAAGGATTGTTTGAGTCTCACACTGAGCAGGGGATTAACCTCAACAAGTTCCGTTCAAGACTTCCTGGATTCCAAGTGACAGTCCGCTCCATAGTGCCTCAGGAACCAACCAAATTAAAACCTTTTAGTGGAGAAAACCTTCTTCCCAGAATCCAGTCTTGTGTGGGTTTACCAGAGGGAGGAACTCGTTGGAGGGCGGCTCCAATGAGTTCCTCCCTCTGGTAAACCCACACAAGACTGGATTCTGGGAAGAAGGTTTTCTCCACTAACGTGAGTCCCGTTTTCTCTGTTTCTCCAAAGTCATCGTTCAAAGTTCCCACGGACCCTGAACTAACCTCTGATACTTCCCTTCCCACTTCCAGTTTCGGTTCACCAGTACACTGAGCTTCCTGAATCCAACCCCGTTCATCTCCTCAATAAACCTGTTAAACTTTTACCCTTGTCTCGCTGAGTGGTTTACTGCATGTGGGTCAGATCCCTTAAGAAAATCATGACAGCACCACATTGCATATCACTCCAATAACACCAGGTGAAAACAAGGTGGAGGGAGAATCATGAGTTGCTGTTTTTTCCTTTTTGGTAAAACGTATTGAGATAAACTCACAGTAATCCAGAGTGAATCAAAAAAATAAAGGCCACAAAGGAATTTTCATTAGAACTATGAACAGAGATACACTCACATCTACAAAAAGCCCAAAGAATAGACCTAAATCCAGTTGTAAATATCCACTAGACTCAGTTTAAGTTTACATTTAGGAAGAGAAAGAATCTGATAATTCTTTTGATGTGGAAAGCTTATTGAGTCATAGCCCAAAATATTTACATCTGATACTGGATTAATAGGTGGCTCTACAACCTTTTGACTCAGACAGGTTGAACAGAACTCAATTTTCAGAATTTTACTTAAGAATCAAACTACAGTGGAGCAGTCAAAGCTGTTGATCACTTCAATGATCTGGAATAAACTCCCAGAAAATATTGAAAGCACTGAAACCCTTATTCATTTTCTAAATCAAAATTTAAAAATTCTATTATCCTTATTCATATAAATATCCAATTTTAATGATAACTATTATTTTTAATTATTTTGTGTTGCCTTCATGGCGTAGCAATACACTTTTCTCTTCCTTTTTTTCTCCTCACGTACAGCACTTTGAATTTTCTTGCCACTTAAATTCAAATCATTTCAATGTGCTTTATAAATAAACTTGCTCTGCATTACTTTGTGGAAATCTATGTCGACAAACTCCAAATAAATTCTTTTAAGTTTGCGGCTACAACAGGACAAAATCTCGGAGCATAATCAGTATGAATACTTTTGCAAGGCACTGTGTAACATTAAATCAAAGCTTTAACTGTGTCGTCATTGAAACTGACCTCTGCTTCAATTTGGTTCTGCCGCTGTTCTTCCTTTCTTTTGTCTTCCTCTAGTTTCATCCTGTGGTGGTCCGTCATATTGTTCTGCCCCACCTCACCCTGCTGTGCCTTTGCCTCTTGCCGCTGTTCCCCCTGAGCGAGCTGCTTCCTTTGTTCTTCTTTCCTTTATTTGATCATAATGTACAAAGTCATCACCAGCATCCTTTACCTAATGTTTTAGTACAAATTCTTTATAGTCCTTCAATTTAGCAGCTCCATTTTAAGGACGCAAATTATTTATTTTGTTTTGTCAACAAAAACTCCCTCCATCCTTTTGCTAAGTGTAGCTTCTTAAAGATTGAGCTATTTAAAATCAGGATTCTTTCAGGGAGTTTACCTTTCTTCTTGCTCTTTTTGCTCTTTTATCTCTTCCAGTTCTTTCTGGGCTCGAGCCTGACGCCTGCGCTCTGCAAGCAGCCTTGTAGCCTCCTCTGCATTTGATGTGCCAGCTCCCACTTTCCCTGTGGATGCGACTGCTGTAGATTCTGCAAAACATGGAAAAGATATTGTTCGAACTATTCGTTTTTTTTTTTTACTTGAGGTGAATTAAGATGCATTCACAAATAAATACAGCTTTACCCTTGTCTCCAGTCTGTCCATTGACTTGCAATATTCTCTCTGAGGAGTCCATTCTGGGGGACATTTGGTTCCTTCTGTCTGCAGGATTTTTCTCGGGTGGGTTTCTGTTGAGGTTCTTATCAAATGGACTGTGTGGAGATTGTTTTAGGTTACTGGTGTGTGCGTTGGTTTTTGCTATGGGGTTAGCTTGGGGCTGTTCACCCTTTCTTTCTGGCTTCTTATCATCTCCTTTCTTGTCGTCACTCAAGTTTGGGTGATGCCTGTTTGGAGAATGGTGGTACTGCGGAGAACTGCCAGGGGACTGTGCTCGCATCTTGGATGATAATCTGCACAAACAGAAATGCCTGACTTTAGGAACCAGGTATTTGATCAGCCAACCTTTTGATTTCTGAAGCAGACTCACCTGGATGCATTGGGGGAAGTCAGCCGCTTAGTAACACTTGCTGGCGACTCAGATCTTCTCAGAGGGGATCCACAGCCAGGGGATGCGGTTCTTCTCTCTCGCCGCAGACGTTCCTTCTAAAAACAGGGTTTAAAAAAGGTATACAGTACACCTTAAAACCAAAGCTCATTCACAGCCACTCATCTTGTGTAAGGATAGTATGTTTCAGATATGAAGGTTTGACCTTAGGGGTGCTGGGGGTGGACTGGGAGCCACCCTGAAGTCCGGTTCTGCTATGAGCTGCAGAATTCAGCGTGTTGCAGAAAGGTGACCTGTGAGGACTGCAGGGTGCTGCGCAACAGCAAACGTCAGTCAGTAATTACAAACTCGTCTCAGACATACAAACAAGGTAATCTTAAAAGTGTAAGGTGAACCTGACTAAAGAAAATTGAGTTCCTGTTTATAGCATTTTTTGTTATAGAAAGATTATGATGTGAGAGTAAAGGAACATTGGCAAATAGAAGGATACTTGTGGTGTAAATGTAAATGGGAAATGCTATTAAAACCTGGAGAAATTTACCTCTGCATTTAACCCATCCCTTTGGGGAGCAGTGGGCTGCCACTGTGCGGTGCCAGGGGAGCCCTGTATGGGGTTAAGGGTCTTGCTCAGGGACCCAGAGAGTGGCAGTCTGCAGGATTTGAACTCAGAACCTCACTCTTTGTGTCACAATTCATAGATTTTTGTCTGTTTTTCTTTTATGCTCCTTTTTAACCTAAAATTTAGTAATTTTTCTGTTTGTTATTATCAGCATTAGTTTCTTGACAAATTCGTTTTACTTGTGCTTGCTTATTCATGCATTTTAATATTTGTTGTTAGATTCAGGCTTTGTTTTTGTTCTGAGATCATTTTTTTGTCTTAGCTCATCTCCTTTAGTGTTATTTGGTTTCCCTCTGGCTCTATTGTTTCCTGTAATTTTCCACCCCTGCCTCAGTGTTAAACTTGTTTTTTTATGATTTGTTAGATTCTTCTTTTACTCTGTCATTCTTTTTATGTGATACAGTCTTTTTTCTTGGAAAGTCAGACTTAACTTTCCTTTTATCAGAACATTTAGAATGATCACAATTATTCTTCTTCACTAAGCAACAAAATACCTTCAAAGATTTCTAATAATAATAGTAGTATTGACCTATTAAGCTAACTTGGTTGAAATGTTTTGTGTCCTTGTAAACAAAAAGCCTTGAATGAAAGGCAACCAAATCCTAGCGTAGTTTTAGCGACTAAGTGTGTAAGTATGTTTACTTGTTTATTTGCATCCTGACGAGAGCTTTAGTCATTTCTTTGAAATTGTTCTTTAGGTTTATCCGCCCACTCGCCGAAAAGTCCTTTGCTGCTGAATCTTGTCCCGAGCTGCTGGGTGTCCTGTGCTGTGCCCTAAGTTATGCAGATGCTGACTGGATAACACTGGTCAGCGTGTGCAACTCTGCCCACCTTGGTTTGGGTGCTCTGATCACAGGACATGTCTCTAAAAATGAAGGTCTTTGTATCTGATTGAATTTGCAAACTGCTGCTGGACTGCTTATGTTGCTTCTGCAGTAACTTGCTCCTTGCTCATTAAGTGAGCCCTTACAGGATTCGTTGAACTGCGAATTGAGACTCTCTTTACCGCTTTCAGACAGCAAACTCACAAAGCCTTTTTGTCTTTTGCTCTAAGGTTTTTTTAACATGTCACACCAAATCAAATCCTCTCTGAGACACCTCATCCTCATTCCTGAACAGAATGATGACTAAGCATTCACATGCTGTTTATACTTGCCTATAATTACCTAAAATGGTGGATCTGGTACCTCCAGTTTTTTTTTTTTATTAGACCTAAGAATTAATCAGCTATGTGAAGATCTACCAATCTGCTTCTGATTTCGTGCCTGTATTCTTTTGATGTGTCACCTTGAAACACATCAAAAGTGATTCCACTAAATATGTTTTAATTGATATTGCAAAGCTATGATGTATTAATCTAGCATTTCATAAAATGTTTAATACCTTATATGTAAAAATGTAAATTGCTAAATGTTAATCTTGGTTTTACCAAACAGGGAATATTTAGTCAACCTTAATTAACCTAAAACAGAGTATTTTCATTTGAGACACTGAATAAATAGTGGCTTTTACAGTGGATTTAAAGACTGGTGAAAAAGCAGCCTTTGTAAAAAATATTTCAAAAAGGTTAATCTTTTTGTAAGGGCATAACTTCACTGTAAAATTTCATTCATTTTGAGTTGTTTTTTATACCCTCTTGTGTTCAAATACAGTGGAGAAAGTTTTTTATACAATATTACAGGTCCAAATTACAATGTCATGGAAGTGTGACAAAACATGTATTTAATTCTATGATGCAATAATGGGAAAACAATAAAAAATATATATATTTATTAACTATCAATGATTGTTTAAAGAGTCTAGGTACCTCCTAAACTCCCCTTTCTCTTTCCTCTGTCACATCTAACTTTATCTGTTTATGCATTTAGTACCCCTGCATGTTAGCAGGAAGAAAGATCAGGGGTAAAAGATGAAATTTTATTTTCTGTGCATTTAATATTGCAATGAAAAAATAACAACACTGCTTTGCTTTGCCATTTTTAAAGATTAGAACATATTAGCCTTAAACTGTTTCTGGACTGTCACGTCTATAATAATCAAATAAATCAAATACTAATGAAAAAAAAAAATCACAAAGATTTGCTGATAAAAGAAATGTCAAACAAGTGCAGGCATTAAATATAGATTTCATTGAATGACACCAGAAATAGTCTTTCTATTAGCTTGTAACTCTGTGATAGAATCTCTGAGGAGTGCAGAAGTCATCCCGCTGGGCTAACAATATCCATGTCTATTTTAGTGCACATATTTTTATGAATTTCTAGGTCATTTGTGATTTATCCCAGCATTCGTCTGCTGCAAAAAGCCAAAGTCAGTACCATTTAGCTGCTGTTATTATCTAACCTTAATCCCAGGTTTAAAGGGAAAAAAAAGAAAACAAAAAAATATATATATCACTTAAATCTCTTCGAAGGAATGTGAGAATTTCAGACCACTGAGAAATTCAAGGCATGCTGATCCAGTTCTTTTAGCATCTTCCTGATATGAGATCAGGGAAAACTAAGATGGGAAAACTAATCTGGAGGCGGATTTTTTGTCATTGAGAGCATGTGTGTAGTCGAGCAAATAATCTGGATTGTGGGAGATGGAATTATGGAAAACAACATGTTTCCTCCAACAATTATACTGAAACCAGTTCATTTTCTTATTGTTATCATTCCTGCATGCAGGCTGATGCATTGCAATTGTTTGCCAACAAATGCAGCATAAAGCACATGGATGATGTTCCAAATGAAAATGATGGGATGTGAGTTCGGTCAGTTTAAATTAAGATTTCTAGTTCAACACCTTATACGAATCGCTGACATGTGTTACCCAACTTATTCCCACTCCTCGTCTCTTCTAAATCAAAGATGGAGGTCTCCACTAACGAGAACGAAAAACAGAACAATGAAGCAGTCTTGCAAAAGTATTCATACCCTTTGAACCTTTTTAAATGTTGTCATGTTACAATCACAAATGTCAATGTTTTTTTTAAAGTGATTAAAAATTTTCGAGGCATAGAGGGAATATAAATAGTTTCAGGAAATTATAAAACAAACAAAATATCAAAAAATAAAGAACTTTGTCTTTGTGTTTGAGATTCTTACTTTGACTGAACCATTTTGATGCATACATTTGCTCATATCTACATGAATCTACTGTAGCTCTATCTACAGTATATGTGTAGGGTTCCTTAACTGACATGCATTTATCTCCATCCATCTTCCATATCTGACTAACAAACTTCCCATTTAAAAAAATTGCATCTATTGCGTTAAATGAAAATGGGCCAAAACTTTCTGCTCTGGTCTAAAGCTGTGAACGAAACTTTTACAGCTTCCTTTCTGCTATTATTCAAGAAAACAAAGATTTTTTTAAATGGGTGACTAATTTGGTGCCTCTCCCACCAGAGCTGTGGATGTCTGCAGTTTCTAGTAACCATGGCCTTATTGGATGTTTCCCTGACCTGCCAGTTTAGGAGGATAGCTATTTTCTGTTTGCTTTACTGTGTCAGAGTATTAAATGTTTCAGGTGATAGATCAAACAATCCTTCATAGGAGGTATCTTTATCTCTAAGCTTTCTGATTTGTTCTTTGATCTTGGTGTTTTTTCCCTATTTTGACTATCTCTTTACCAGAGTAATTTTTTTTAGACAAGTTTTTACTTCTACTCCTTAAATTTTGTTTGCAATTATCTCTACTTTTCACTCCTTATATTTAAAAAAGTAGACTTGTTAGCTTTGTTTCATTTAAGCTCATTTTCATTATCGCCTATTGCTATCAAAGAAAATAAAAACCATCAACAATTAATTTCTTTGAAACTTTTTGTTCACCACATACCAGTTTTTCAAGATGATGCAAGGTTAAATTTGACACTGTTACCATTAGTTATAAAACTAAGAAAATGAAGTAGAAGGAAGTTATTATCCAAAATTGTAGAAAAATGTCCCTTCAATAGGGTAGTGCTGTAACCAGCGTTTAACCCTATTTAAATCATCTGTCTTTAACATTTTTTCCTGCATTCCTTTTAGGTAGTTTTAGAAATGGTACTTTTATACTTTTACTTGAGAAATAAACTTTAATACACTTCTGATAACAAACTGTTCTCTGAGGTCATCAAGGTAATGCTATATTTTTGGTAAGATGAAATTTCACAAGTAGACTTATGAAGAGTATTTAGTTCCACTGCCGTTTGCAAGTAATAGAAGGTCAAAGGCGTTAAAAAAAATAAATATGCAACAAAAAAAAAAAAAATAGAGAGAGAGAGAGAAACTTAAGGCTGTAACAAAATGTGAACAATTCTCATAATATGAATTCCTTTGCAAGATACTTCCATCTATCAGGTCACAGAAGGACACAAATAGAAGCAAGACAGTTTGGACGTTTGTGTTCCAGTTTCAGTCTAGAAACAAACATGGTGACAGAGACACTGTAACTGTTGGATGAACACGAGGGAGAGGCATTTGGGAGGGTATGGGGTGGGGGCTTAACTTTACCAGATCCGCTGACAGCAGGATGGGGGGAGGCAATGCCATGGGAAAAGGCGGAGGCAGCAGAGAAAGGGATTGGGGCATTCTCACAGTCACCTATAGGCAGCGGGCGGAGCAGAGCAGAGCAGAGCAAACAGAGCATTATGAACAGTTTCTCTGACCACCTTCTCATCCAGCTGTAGAGAATGAGCAGGAATTAGCATACCAGCAGGGACGTTGAAATGCAGCGTAAACCAAAACAATGTGTGAGTTTTTGTCCAAAAGAGTAAGAAAACATTTAAACGTCTTCAAATCTTGGAAACCAAGTCCAGTGGATATTTTTTGAACTTTTACAGTAAGAAAACATTTAAAGTTATGAACTGTGAAACTGAGAAAAAGTGGGTGATAACTGATAAATACCCCTGGGTTACATTAACATCTACATGAGCTTGATTAATTCACAGAGTTTTAGAATGTGAGTCCTACAAATGGAGAGGAGGAGCCCCCTGTGCAGACCTTTGATTTCATAATGGCTCTTTGGGAAAAGAGGTACAGCTTGTAAAATAAGTATTGAAAATGTCAAATTTTATCTCAGTTTAAAAGATGTGTCATAAGCCAATGACCTTTGAATAAATAAATTTACATGTACAGTGAAAATCAAAGCTAAATAGTTCACAAATTGAAAAAGAATCAAAACTTTCAGATACATCAGCTGCTTGTGTGATTGCTCCAATCAACATATTTGGAGGGGATAATTTTACCATTAAATGAATAATCAAAAGAGAAGAGGGGAATTCACAAAGAGCTTCAGAAGGGCCTGGAAATATCTGCTATAGTTTTTTTTTTCCTGTTAAAACATGATTGCTCCATTTAATAAATATTCTAAAAATAAATATGAAATAAAATAATTTACTCTTGCTTGTTAGATATGATTAGGCTGAATAAATGCTACGGATTTTGTCTTGTTAGAGCAGGTTGAACCTGAATATCCTGGATTTCATTAAACACTATGTTCAGAGAAAGAATGGGTCTGTGACTTGCCACTGAAGGCCATTGGCAGAAGTGAAGTTTGCTGGTGAGAAAATCAGGGGTTGGGCTGTCTAACAGCATAGCTTAATGGCAGATTTCAAATAACAATTATAATGATATGTCGGGTATTTTTAAGAGAAGGAGCACTCCCAAAAATAAAAGACTTGGAAGTTATTATTATTAGTCTCAGATAAAAAGGGTCAGACTACAAAAACCACCCATTAAATATATAAAACTACTACGCTGCTTACCTTCCAATAGACAAAAGACAAGATCGATCTCTTCTTTCTTCATTAGAATAGTCTCTTCTCCTTATTATTTCCATAACTCCAGCCAATAATTACATCCAACTAGTTTAAAATATAGAATTGATCATTTCCAAAAAAAAAAAAACTTTCTTAAAAAGTATTTGTTATATTTTTATCTTTTTTAAACTTTTTTTTTTTTGTCCTGTACTCCGATATTTTACCCTTAACCTCATTTATGGACTAATATGCTTTGATTCCCCCTTTGGTGTGGATTACTTTAGCTATTGTCAACATCTGGTGTGAATTTCCCATCAATATCCCCATTAGAAACATTTAAATATTTGAACCAAGAAGAAAAAATGACATTTTCACAACATATTTTACAAAGTGAGTACAACTTTGTTCATGCAAACTTTAACAGGCAGACCACGAGCAATGGTCACAGATTATTAACACATGCACAGTAGTAACTTAAAATATCTTAAAAGCCACTAATCATAGCTTTTACTGTCACATCTGACAGGGAAAAATCCAACCCTTAATTTCAATGTATATTGAAGGCAGGGGTGGATCTAGAGGAGTGGTCAGGCAGGCCATGGCCACCCTGTCACCACCTTCATCAGGTGGTTTGCTGTTCCCCCTGAGATGTAATTCGATATCCCTGGAACAAGCAGTTCTCCTCTAAGCCTGAAGGTGGCAGCTGTGATACCATAATGTGGAATTTCATATTATGACATATTAACACTGGTATATTAACCAAAAAATGAATAGAAAACTGTAGCTTAACATAATTTACAACAATATACTCCCAACTTTCTCCTCACTATAGATCTGTGTCACCTGCTCCAGTCTCTATTTAACCTGCCTTCTTCCAGTCATCAGTACCAGATTATTCAAGCCCTTGGTGAGGGTCTTCTAGCATGTAGTATTGTTTCTGATTTGCGGTTTGGACCTTTGAGCCTGCCTGTTTCCATTCTGATCTGTTTGCCTGACCTGTCTTGGGACTCCTGCATTATTCTGCCTGTTTTCAGAACCTGGAACTGCTTCCTGACACCGTCCTGGATTTCCCTTCAGTATCTCTTCGGATCTCTGATCTTCTGACTCAGACTCCCATGGACCTCCTCGACACCTTCCCCCTCTGGATTATCCTGCATTCCTACGACTACTTGGATCTGATCGGCTTCTACGTCTGGGACTCTGTGGGCAGTGTCCGCCACATCTTGTCGGCAGCCAACCCGCTGGAATCTACATCTACCTCTGGACACGGACTGAACTTTTAGACAAGAGGTTCCTGCCTTAGATGGTCCTAGCTGTTAACTGCAGATCTGTAATTTTAAATAAACTCTTTTTTAAATATCATGCTGCCTGTCTCCCTGAATACTGGGTTCTTTGTTCTGAGCTCTACCACTAACTACTGTAAAGAATAAAGCATAAGTTTAAATATGTTTTAGTTATAATTTAATACAAAGTGTTAATAGTCCCAATAGGTATGGCTTGGCTGACTGTAGAAAAAAAAAACTTAATCTCTGAATAAATGTAAATGAAGGGTTGGATTCTTCAGGTAGGATTGCTTAAGGCTTTATATATATGTAGATGCAGTAAGTGGAGGGCAAACAAGAGACTTTTCACAGAACAACCTCTATTTGGATCTTAATGATGACTTCCTACCTGCTCCTGGGTAACCTCTTCCCCAGCGTTTGGTTCTCTGCTCCAGCTGAAGGCTTCTTTCCAAAGAACGTTTCATTAGGGCCTCAAGCCGCCCCTGTATATAACATGAATAAACTCACTTTGTTTAAATTCCCTCACCTCTGAGTGGAAGTTAATGACCTGAAGTAGCAGCAGCTATATTTAAAATATTAGAAACTACAAGATTGAATTTAATGTGTGAAAATAAGTGAAATCCAAGGAGATTCAATAAAACATGTATTTTAATGTAACCTTTAAACTGAAACTGTTCAAATCATCTGACCCTCTCCTCCTCCAGCTGCTGCCTTCTTTTCTCCTCCACTGCAGCTCTACGGAGCTCCTCTTTCTGCCTCTGCTCCTCCAGCCGTCTCCAACGCTCCTCCACGGTGCGCTCGTACTGCAGCCGAGCCCTGCGCTCCTTCTCCCTGATCAGCTGTTCCCTGGCCGCTGCGGCAAAAATGGATTTACACCAGAAAAAACATTTAGACAGCCCAGCATGATCTTCTGTTAGCTATAGTTAATCATTTGCTAATTTCAGATATCTAAGAATCTTCGGTTTATTTTTGTCTTTCTTTTAAATCTTGTAATAATGTTATTCAGTTTCGACATGAATAAAGATGAGACCTGATGATGATTCAGAACTAAAGAATGTTCTCCCTATTATGGCATGTTTTTTAAAACTTTAATGATATATAGGACAGACATGTAAAAACAAGAAAACTGTACAATAACCATTTTTTGAAATGTTTTGATGAAGGTGTGACAGCCTTTTATTTAATAAAAATAACCAGGCTTGGTTAGATTATTTTGTTTTTTGTTTTTTTGTTTTTTTGCTTCGTTTTTTTTTCAGAGGAAGCCAAGCTTAGGATCACTTTTAAAAAAGGTCTGTTTGACACAGAAACAAAACGGTGCATCATCACACCCATCTTGAGTTAAACATAGTAGTGGCAGCATTGGGCTGTGTGATTAAATTTCCTGAAATTGATTTCTTGTTTTCATTAATGATTGGTTTAATTAAAAGGTCAAAGCTCCAGATGATAAACAGATTAGCACAAGTGGCTTTGCTAAAAGAAAATCAATATTTCGGGAATTTCCAAGTAAATTTAAAACTACAGTGCACAAAAAAAAGAAATCTAAATAAATAATTTTCTCTTAAAATAAAATATTTTTTTCTTGAATGGAGGAGTTATGGGAGACAATTTGCCAATGGAACAAGACACTTTACATTTAAAAAAACAAACAAAAAAACAATTGAATCGTCATATTTCAAGAGCATATTATCTATTTATCTTATTCTAAGAGTAAAAATACTCACCATCTTATTTACCTGCTCAAATTAAGCGTAAATAGACTTTATTTAATTTTGACTTATTTCTAGATAGTTTTTGCTGTGTAACTCTTACAAAAAACCAGTGGCCTCTCTGGAGAAGATGTTAACATAAAGGTTTTCTAAAACTTAGACAAACATCGGTCAGGATTAGAGGACAAGCTGTTGCATTCAGACTAATTTATTTGCTTTTCAGTTGAAATGTTTAGTATCTTTCTTACTTTAGAGGTTTAAAATGACTTATTTCCTCAAAAACACCTGGCTTATTTGCAGAGATGTAAAGCTTTTTAGGTCTACTCTAGCTTGCACTGATGAACTATACAGAGTTTGAATTTGCATGTCTACCTTGGCTCTAGATTAAATCACCAAGATATAAATCCTTGTCGCCATGGGGCAACCACTGGAGCAGCAGGATTATCTCCTAGTGAAAGACCTACTTTTGTAGAGCGTTTAGTTGCTCTCAGACTCTCAGCCATGACTCAGCTCATCATATCAGAAACCCAGTGAACTCTAAATGAATCTTCAACAGACCAGAAGAGTCCCCATATACTCCATTAACAGCTATGGAGATTACATCACAGACAAACTTTAAAAAGGAAAACTCTGACAGGGCATCCACCTACCCAGACTTCTCTCCCTCTCCTCGCGTCTCTCTTTGGCTAAACGCATCCTGTCATCAGTTTTCATGTAGCCCTCCTGACCTAAAAGATTAGTGTTGATGTTAGAAAGTAGGCAGAACTGAGGTAGGGATGTGATTGTTAGGGAGGAATACCCACTTTGTTTCCCTCCATGATTGTTACTAGTTAGTTGTGAAGGGGAGGCATGTCCATTCATGTGTGGCTTCTTCTCTGCGTTTGATGGAGCTGGAATCAAAATAACCCCCTGGAGGTTAGAATACATTCTTGGATTGTCCTGAGAAGGCGAACACTGAGCTGTAGCACTCATTTTCTACCAGCAGGGGAAAAAAACAAAACATTTTACACTGGCTCATCTGCATTAAATGCATCATGCTGCAGAATGCCTTATGCCAGGCAGGAGGTGCAACACAAAGCCGGAGAGATGTGCTCATCATTTCACATATGCTGACTCTCGCTTCTTGTTAGCGTTGCTGAGCTGTAACCATCTCCTCTGTTAACACTGAACCCAGGCTAATAAAGCCTGCAGACAAAGTTTCCAGAAACCTTCTCAAAATGAAATAGTATTCCCAATCATTATACTTTTTCATCCAGATGATATCATGTGGCCTGCATATGGGATTAATGTGACTGAATATAATGAGAGAGATGATTACTCACTTGTTCTTCCAGTTCGTACAGGAGAGCTGTCACCATTTGTTGGAGATTTCTTCTCAGGAAGCAGAGAAATGGATGGTGGGGCCATCTTTTCACCTAATGCACAATGCAAGGAGCCACACAAAACATGTTTTTGTCGGGTTTTGCATTAACAATAAAGTGCAGGGAGAGGATATGCTCTAGAAGTGTAATTGCAAGCTGGGCGGATGATGACTGTTAGCCAACGTTTAGGGGAAGCTGATGGAGGAAATATCTGTCTCATAAAATGCGCTGAAATAAACCTGTAACATGACAAAGACAAGTGATAAAATGTGTGATTAAATAAAACATTATGATAAATTTTATTATAATAAGTTTTATTAAACTATTTCAGTAGTTTAAAGACATTTTGTTGTGGTGTAAATGAAAGTATTTTAGTGATGTCTTTACTGTTGCTGTGGACTGCCAGTCAGCAGGCCTAAATGTGGTCCCTGGATCAAGAACATGATAAAATGTACATTTTTTTTGTACTGTAAGATTTTTTTTTTAAATCAGAATTGTCATACTGTTGAAATCTAATGCACCTCAATTAAAATTTTGCAGATTTTTTTCATCAAAATATTTTTTTCTAACTAATAAGTATACTAGATATGGATGTTCTCTTAACTGACAATCAGTTAAGCAGGATAAGCTGAATCTTATTAAGTCTTCCTGATAACAACAGAGTGAAATGCCATTAAAAAAAGATTTAAAACCACAAATTTGCAGAATTAATATGTACATTGCTGCATAAAATGGTAATGAATAGGTTTACAGTCAGGGGTAATATCTGTCACCTAACACTGACCAGATTCGGCTTTAACTTTGCTTTAGCCAGAGCTGATCACAAACGACTCCCCTGGTTGAATTGAATGATTAAAACATTTATCACTCTTCCCAAAGCCAGAGTTTAATGATGTCTTCACAGAGCATGAAAAGAGCCATTAGATAATGAATCAGGTGGTTTTAGAGAAGCCATTACATTTTTAAGGCACTGGTGCCTCTAATTGGAGGACTATGAGGGAATGGCCTCCCCCACATCCTCATTTGTTCATAAATGCAAACTCCTACAGACCCTAAATCATGGCTGCAATACTGTTTCTTTTTAGTTGCCTTTATTCTTGCAGAAGCAGTGAACACTGAAAAGGGCTGATCTCTCCTCATTAAATCTAATTTGATCACTGGCCTGCAGGGAAATGCCCTCTTTCAGGGTGGGGAGGGTGCGGAAATTGACATAAAAAAGTGAAAGGTTCATCTCCATCCCAGCTTGTAAATAAAATAATAATAAAAAAACATTAAATGTTTATAGAAAGCAATGCAATTTGAAGTGAGGCATAGTTTCTATTGATCTGCTGTTTTGATTGTCTGGGCTTTCAAAGGGAAAACAAAGAAAACACACAAAGAAGGGTCATATTTCTTTAAACGTGTTTATAAGCTACTTAGTCCCAGTTAAGTTTTTGATAGAAAAAACATGAAGATTTGATAAAAAAAAAAAAAAAAAAAACAACAACAGATACAACAAATGAAAAACGGAGAAATGCAGACATCACACGGGGTAGCGGTGGAAATCCGTTGCGTCATGCTTGAGTCTGCTTTTAATCCCGGAATAAACACAACAGCTCCGCTTCAAACCTGCCCGAAAACAAACCCTGGGTGAAGCCTACCTGTCACTGCGTTGGATGACGCGTTGGTTTTCGCCATGGACCTTAGATGCGATGCGAGCCAGATGACAAAAAAGGAAAGAATTAGCTGTTGTCCCAGCAGATGGGTCCGCAGTGATGCTGATGCTAGTCCCCGTTTTTCCTCCCAAACAGCAGCAGATCATCAAAGAGGGGGAAGAGACAAAGAAAAGCGTTGAGCTAAAGAGGCTGAAGGTCGTTAGGAAAGGCTGAGAGGACGTGGATGATGAGATCGATGCGGCTGGATGATGGAGCTCATGCGGTCAGGAGCAGCCGGCCAAGAGTCGCAGCGTGAGCGCGCTCTGGTCACGTAGAGCGCAGCACGCGGCTTATCCTCCGACAAAACACCAATGATTACGCAATGACAGCCGTCATACATATACATATATATATATATATATATATATATATATATATATATATATATATATATATATATATATATATATATATATATATATATATATATATATACATGTACTGTACTGTATGTATGTATGATTAATTAATACACATACATATGAATGAAAAATAAAAATATATATATATATATATTAGATATATATTATATATTCTCATTAATTAGGTCAGAAGTCTGTTTGTTTGTGTATTAATAAATAAACTAATCAACATGTTTTCAATCCTTTTCTCCCCAAAATTATGATATCCTACCTGCTTTTGATGAAAACATGATTTTCAAGATCATAACATTACATCCCTTAAAAATTGTGAAATTTTGGTAATATGTAAAGCATCTTCAATTTCTTATATTTTATTTTCAATTTAATTCAATTATACTTTGTTAATCCCCAAAGTGAAATCAAGACATGATGTCCAAGGCCTTGTTGTCAAGAAAGGCCCTGTCCGTGTAATGTATTTTGATTTTTCAAAATGAGTCTAATCAGAACTCATATTATCATTTATTCAATATAATTTAGAGCTTGGCAAATCATTAATTTAATTGATTAATTAAATTTTCTGTTTATGAAGATGTAATGTTTGGCAGATTTGGATTTTTTTCCCCACCAATGCACTTTTTGGGCTTCCATAGATCAGAGTTATATTAGTTGATCAGTGTTTGGTCATAGATGCATATTCATCATAAACTAGGTCACTGTGTAATACCACTAGCTGCAAACATTTAGTGCTATATTTTCACTGTTTACCCTCAAAGTGACCATAGGGAATGATATAAATAAAGCCTAATTTTTGACAGTAATCTGTAATTTTGATGTTTTTATTATGAAATTTAAGGGAGAAAATAATTGATTGGAGCGATCAAAACTAAGATTTTTGTTTTGGCCATACAACCCAGCCCTAATATGATTATATAGCCAGTCAAGCTCATCAAATAGAGTAAACCTAAAATAATAATGAAAAAATAAGTACAATAACAAATAAGATACATAAAAAAGATCCATCACAAAATGTTCTGGCCCATTATTTGGGTAAATAATGCTGAAAGGTAATTGTTCAGTTCACACTATCTATAAGAACAGTAATGCCAGGTTTAGACCGCAAGCATTGGAAGCAGCAAAAAAGCGCCTGCTGCTTCATGCTTTCATGCTTGTACACAATAAGGTCAGACATGTGTCATCTTTGATGCTCATGAAGTGTGTCCAGTAAAGTGTGTCCAGATGCGTCTTCTGCTGCTCCTGCATTCAATGGCAGAGAGCGGCTTTGCTATATCTGCTCTTATAAGTGGGTAAAAAAGTAGCTTCTGCTGCCTCTAGCGCGTGCAGTCTGAACGCATCATTAGCCACTAAATATCATTTTTAAATTCTTGTCATTCACAAACAGCTGCTTCTATGAAAAAATGATGTGGTGGAAGGAAAGTGTGGAATGAAAAATATTCAAACATGGCTAGTGCAATAAGCAAAGGACATTCAAGAGTTTGTGTTTACTTCAGAAGGCTTAGGAGGTGATTAAAACACTGTTATAAAAGGCCCAATCAACAAAACAAAGACAATGTGTCACATCAGTACTAAATGATGAATAGCTCTGATGTTGTTTTTGTGATATATCCTCATACGCATGAAAGAATGAAATCAAGGACCTTCAGTCAACATGCTTTAATCATGGATTGGCATGGGTTTAGTCTATGTTATCTGATCGCAATGATCTTTTTTTCTCTTTTTTTTTCTCATCACAGAAATAACTTTCTTACTGATTCCGTTTCACTCTTTCAAACTGTAACATAAAGACATGTGGAAATAGTTAAGGGGAAGCGACCCACTTTTTTTCATGGTGCAATATCACCAGCCAGAAACCTAAAGGATGGTAAAAGTGAAACAACATAAACTTCAAGCAACTAGTCACTAAAGGTGTTTTTAATACTAATCATATACAGTCAAAGTTAATTCTTGTACTATTATTGTTTTATTTTTTGTTCACTTCATTGAATTCTTCAGTTAATACAGGCCGTAGAGCAAAAATAAAAATCTAATAAATAATCAATTTTTTTTCAATGGGATGGTGACTGATTGGATGGATGAGTGGCATGGTCGGTTTATATGTTAGTATAAAGTTCAAATTCATATATTAAGCCCCTCAACTAAGTATGGAGTAGACCACCTGCTTTTTTTATAGGCGCACTCAGCTCCTGTTTATAAATTTAATGCTATACTACATTTCTATGTACTTTGTTTTTTATTTCAGTTTTTTTTCAGAATTGTCTCTAAAACCTATAAGTATTTAATACTAAAACAAAATATTTTTTCCTGTTTTGTCCTTATTTCAATTTTTTTTAAATATATATATATAAGTGGTTTTAATTTATATCTGTGGTTCAGTGTTACATATAAAAAGAGAGGTGGCAATAGTTATGCGAAGAAGAAAGAAAGGAAGGTGTTTCTATAAAATCCAAAAGAGAATTGGACAAATGAGAAGAACAGAAAGGAACAGAAGAGAAGAGATAATTACTTCACGACTTAGAATAGGACACCCAGGATTGAACAGGTCATTATTTTTAATAGGGAAACATCTGACAGGGAAATGTGACTGTAGGGGAGATCAGAGAGTGGAACATGTTATTTTGATTTGTAGGAAATATTTGATTCAGAGAAACAAGTTAATTAGGAAACTTAGTCATATGAAAATGAAACTTGACATTGTTGATTTACTGAAAAAAGGAATTAGGAATCAGGTTATGTTTGAGTTTTTGAAACAGATTAAATTGTATAACAGGATATCGTTTTTTATTGTTGTTGTTTTTTTTTTCTTTTGTCATGTGGTCCACACTCCTTACCAGTTGGTGGCGGTAATGCTCACCTAACGTTTTTCCCAACCGCCGTAAAAATGTCAACAAGAAGAAGAAGAAGTGTTACAGTTGTCAAGCCATCCGCTCGCGGCAGCACCGGTTTAGCTGTCGGTATTCAAGTGCGAAGAAGAAGAGGAGGCGCCATCGGACCCGGAAGGACAAATCAGTGGCTGGGTAGAAGGACGGGTACGTGTTGTACCTTGCTGGAGGGAAAGATGCTGACCAATATTTCCACCGTACTAAGGGCCTGCGCTCAGAGAAATGTAAGTGAAACTTTTTATCAAACCAAGGCGTGTCTTAGCTCGCATTTAGTTAACCTACCTAACCATGAAACCGTGTTTGTTTATCCCTAACAACCTGTCAGCTGTTTTCTGACCTTGTGAGCCCGGCCGGCTGATAGCAGGTCGCGCTAACAAAGCTAACCCCTGCAAACAAATATATAACTGTAATCCATTTTTTAGCGCCTAGACATACAGAAACTCAATTATTTAGTTAAACGTACATTGACATTATAAATCTGATTACCCGAACCCAGATGTTGTTGTAAAATGCAGTTTCAGAGCTAGCTTGTTTCAAAACAAGTCGGTATGCTTTAAAGTGCATAAGAGAAGTTACAGGGTTATAAAACATGTAATATTAACACAAATCTTCACATTTTTTGCATTTTGACAGTAACATAAAACGTGTTTGTGTAGAAACTGTGATATTCCTCATCTAAAATAGTGGTGTCAGTAGGTATTTTGGTAAAGATTTCACCAAGAAATGTTAAATTACATTAATATCTACTACGTAGGTTAAAGTTAAGACAGCTGTAATATTTCCTAAGCACTTATTAGTTTTTTTTTTATTTCAGAATAGATTGAAAGCTGCTAAAAGCTATGATTGAAATTAATTAATAATATCTTAATAAGAAGTAAAGTAGATAATGCTTTGAATCATTCAAAAAAAAGCAATGGTTGAGTCCTTTTAACTGCTGTGAAATAATAACATGTAGTAGACCTGTTATAGCTGTGTTATTCAGTCAAAATTATATCTTAGGTCACCATTTTACAATGGTGACCTAAGATATAGCTGTTATTATTGTCTTAGCATGCCCTTTCAAACATTCTAATGACATTATGAAATTAAATAGAAATCTATCTTTTGAAGGAAAAATACATACCAAAACATTTCCATTTAGGCATATACACACTTGAATGATTAACCTACAGATTATCTGGTGGATAAAAGAAAAAAAAACTGATCAGGTAAATTAAGGCATCACTTTGTCAGTGTAACATTAACAACAAAACGTAGTTATACTGTTGGCACCAAAAAAAAACAACAACAACAAATAATATTAGATAAGTAAGGGGTGGGAGGTGGAAACACATTAGCATCTGTGACTCACTTTATAATGAAATGGTTTCTATTGGTTGACAGATGTTGTGAAACTCTTGCTAGTAATGAAACCTTTAATGCTGTTGCTTTTCCTCCGCCTTTGACAGGGAGCTGCAGCGGTTGTGTCGGCACGAAACTATGCTGACTTCACCTCCCAGGCTACCTTTGAAATAAAGGTAAGATTTAAACACATCAGTGGATCTTGAAGCGTGGAAAAGGGGAATAATAAGATGTTGAGATCCTCTCCTACAGATTAATTAACATTAAATTTCACCAGTAGGGCAAAACATTTAAAACTGTATCAAAAATCGATATAAGAACAAGAGTACCGCTTGCGTAATTCACTACACAAAATCAAATTCTATTAAATTGTTGAACACAGATTCAAGTTGCTAACTTTATACGTCCTTTTTTTTCACTTGTCTGAAGAAAAGTGACGTCTTCAAGCTGGACGAGGCCCCCGCCACTGAGGTGGTTATGACCCGGGATGAGGGGCTGCAGTACTACCGCACCATGCAGACTATGAGGCGGATGGAGCTGAAGGCAGATCAGCTTTACAAGCAGAAGATCATTAGAGGGTTCTGTCACTTGTATGATGGCCAGGTGAGAATATACTTCAGACCATACAGAGCAGAATACAGAATCACTGTGTTAATTCAAGAATGTTTTAGGTTATCAATTTAAAATGGAAGAGTTTGAGAGGGGAACAGATTCTTCAACGAGAGAAATGCATAAAATAAAGGCTATTTTTTTTTTTTTTTTTTTTTAGAATATTTATAAATGTGAAATGCGTCTTTTTTTTTTTTTTTTTTTATTGTTTTTTTTTTTCCTTTGCAGGAAGCTTGTGCTGTAGGGATCGAAGCATCGATTAAGCCAACAGACCACCTGATCACAGCGTACCGTGCACACGGCTACACTTTAACAAGGGGGGGGACTGTCAAGGAGATCATGGCTGAACTCACTGGTGAGCCCACAGTGCCAGCTAATTCATCTTATGATTGATTAATTTCCCTTGCAGATCTAGACCTGTATTCTATGTTCTTAATGCCCAAATCCAAATTATTTTTTGTGGTTGCTCCAATTAGGTTTAAAATGTAGCCTGTACCTGACTTCAGTGTGAACTGATTTAGCACCTAACTGACCTGCATAAGAACAATAAAAAATGTTGACATGCAGCTTAACATTAAACACAGAGAAATAGATGTTATAGTTTAAGTGAACAATAGAAGCCATTTATTGTTGTGTGGGAAGAGCATAAATAAAAGGAGAGTAAAAGCCTTTATTGTTACATCTCATTGAAATCTGCAATTTTAGCAAAACAGACTGGATGCAAACACAGTAAGCGATGGTGGGGCAGGAATTTTATCAGCTTTATGGGGACTTTTATTCAGAACCTTAACATATTTTACTCATTTATCCAGCAGCTCTCCTCCCAACTCTAAAAGTGGAAGACTTGATGCCACCCAATGTTTTGGGCTTCAACAGTGGACAGATAGACACATGCTTGTAAACCATGACAGCAATTTAAAATCTTCTGTTTGAAGGGTTGTATGAAAATGTATCTAAACAAACTGTTCCACATCCAAATGGTTCCTATGAGCCTTTCAATTAGGCTTAAATGAGGTGTAATCTCTGTTTATAAGCTGGCCTCGCTGTCTCCCTCTCCATTTTTCAATACTTTCTCAGCTCTCGTCTATTTTGCTAACTGCTGCTGTTTCCTGTTGGGTGGCGCAAAGTTGTGATGAATGTGATGGAAAGTGGCGTCAAAGTTGCATCTAATCCACCTTGGTAGTTCCCACTGGAGTCACATCCAGGACCACAAATAAAAGTGGCTCAAATATGACTTAAAAAATTCAAATATATCCCAGATCTGAGCCTTTACATCAGATGTGGGCCCTATTAGCCTGCAGTGGGAATGAAGCCATACAGAAGGGTGAAAGTAGATCATTTCAGCTTCTATTATAAATGCTTACTTAGAAAATTTAAATTTTGAATATTTTTTAATTTCGGTTTGAAAGAGCACATAGGACTCACTTGCACATAATTTACACGGGAGATTTATTTCACAGTTTGATTGTCGGTAAAAGCTGGAGCTGCTTCGACGGTGAGGAATCATACTTTCTGTAGAGCAGACGGAATAGATGAAAAAAAACAAGACAGAGTTTAATATCTCTGTGGCATGCCACGCTCCAGAGTTGGGTAATAATTATCTATGGCTTTGATGTCTGCACATGCTGTCATTGCCTGAAGGTCAGCCCAGGTTAAAGGTTAACCCTGGTTTGTCTGTGATGAATCCATTTGTTGATTAAAAACCTCGAACTCTTCTATGTTTGACATCAATTTCTCTCTACTTGTTTTTATACAGGCAGAAGAGGTGGTATTGCAAAGGGCAAGGGAGGCTCTATGCATATGTATTGTAAAAATTTCTATGGTGGAAATGGGATTGTCGGGGCTCAGGTAGGTTGCAGAAGTCTCTCTGTGTAACGCCTCATTGCTGAACTAAAATATTCTTTCTTAATAATGTAATCAGACCTAAACCTATACATGTATCTGTGTCTTCTTTAAAGGTTCCTCTGGGTGCTGGCGTGGCACTAGCCTGCAAATATAAGGGATCTGACGAGCTGTGTGTCTGTTTGTATGGTGATGGCGCTGCCAACCAGGTAAGACACAGATCGCTGCCATTTATTTGTTTTGAATTTTCACAACGTTGATCAGCCGATACTGCTTATCTCCAATACCCAGGATTCATGAACATTAATTTGTTTTACCAATTTCCAGAGAATTGGAGCCAGAATCAGCACAAAATAACTACAGATATGAGCTCTGGCTATTGTTTCTGTAGCAATTTTTCAATAGTTTTAAAGATTAATAAATGGCTTATTGCACTTTGGTAAACAGTGCTACATTTTTTTCTGACAGATAACATATAATCACGTATAAAGCATTTTTTCATTCTGGACTGTTCTGTTATTTTTGGTTGTGAGAATAGTTTGAAATACAACATCAATGATTTGAACAAACAAGAAACAGTTAAACTCGTTCTTGTTGAGGTTGAGCCTCAAAATTTCACACAGGATAAAAATATGCTTAATATTATGCATAAAGGCTCAAATACATACATGCATTACATTTTGTATGTTTACAATTAAGATTCTATAGGTTTCCTTGTTTTTCATGCTCATGATTGCCTGTAACTAGTATTCCCAGTTTAAAACTATACTTTTTGAATAGAAAAATTTAACAGAGCTATAGGAAAGTCTGTAAAAGGAAACCCAGATATACAAAGAGACAATTAAAGATTTAGAACTTTTGGACACACCCCAATATCAATAAACTGTTATAAGTAAGCAGCTTTTTGCCAAGGTCAGGGACAAGCCCCAGATGATCATCCTCAGACAATTGGTGATTTCTGGGCTCTTCCTAAACATCAGATGAAAAATCTAAGTTTCTTTATGTGAAATCTGTCAGGGACTAAGAGCTTCCTGATTAATCAAACTGCCCCTGCTTTAAAATGGGCTCCTTCAAGGTAGACCAGAATTAGCAAGTTCCTATAGGGACAGGTCAGTATGAAGACGATGGTGGTAGTATCACATGGCTCTATTTTAGTGGGACTGATAACGGTGCATTGGATGGAATAATAAAGAAGGAAAAACTCCCAGATCCGTCAAACATCAGACCTCCTACCTGTTTCAGGTTGGCTCAGTCCAACACACTTGAAATAAAAGACCGGATTGACTTCTTTGAGCCAAATGGTCAAATTGGACATTTTAACCTGATGTTGATCCTAAGAAAACATGAAAGCCAAATTTTATTTTGTATATTTTTATGACTTAATGAAGTTGATTGACATTGAGCCCCTGAAATCATCAAACTAAATCCCATTGGGCATTTTTGGATATCTTTTACAGCCTCTCTGTAAACCAGGCAGGAACCTAATAACCACTTAATAGAAATCTGCAGCAGCTGATTGATGGCCGCAAAAGTTGTGACTTTATAATGTACATTTTACTCAATGTTATTGGCTTTTGTGCATCGATATGAGAGTGATGATTTTATAATAAATAAATGTAATTCTAACTATGTTATTGTAACTGAAGAATTTCTTAGATTTACTGGTTTTTGTTCTTCTCAATGTTAAAATCTTGGTGCTGAATTTTAAAGCTCTCCATGGTCGGCCGTCCTCTGACATTAGAGCTCTGTTGTGTCTTTTTATCCCTTCTTGAAGGTTGAGGTCATTAGATAAGAACTTCTCATGATCCCTTTTAACCGTTTCAAGACTAGAAGAGATCGCCCCTTCTTAACTTATCTTTTTCACAAAGCTTTTTAAACAAATCCTGTTTGTCAGCTTTTTATTATGACTATTTTATTATAATGTTTTATACAGTTTTATCTCTTAATTCTACACATTTGTAAAGCACTTTGCAAACCTGTTGTCTGTGAAAGGTGCCATATAAATGAACCTTTACTTACTTTATTTACTCTCAGCTCCAAAAGCTAATCATGCTATCAAAATCTGCCAAAACATTGAATTTTATATTCGATCATTTCCTTTTGTGTTACAGGG
Source organism: Cyprinodon tularosa (assembly GCF_016077235.1). Taxonomy (NCBI): domain Eukaryota; kingdom Metazoa; phylum Chordata; class Actinopteri; order Cyprinodontiformes; family Cyprinodontidae; genus Cyprinodon; species Cyprinodon tularosa. The sequence continues at coordinate 572,069 of NW_024037794.1, forward strand.
TCAGATTTTTGAAACCTACAACATGGCGGCTCTTTGGAAGTTGCCTGTTATCTTCATCTGTGAGAACAACAGGTACGGCATGGGAACGTCAGTGGAGCGAGCTGCAGCCAGCACCGACTACTTCAAGAGGGGAGAATTTATTCCTGGTCTCAGGGTAAAAGATTTTGACATGCCTCCTTTTAGAAATAAATTAAAATGTCTTAAATTAAGTCTGTTTTCTAGAGCTGAAACAATCGTGAATAATCGATTGTTGAAATAATCATCAACTAATTTAATAATCGATTAATTGCCTACCGGAGTTTAGAGACTCTAAAAAGTGTCCGTAGCTGAAAGAGCAACCCACCTTGTGTAGCAATTATACCAAAATTGTAAAAAAAAAAGAAAAAAATATATATATAAATATATGTGTGTGTATGTATGACAATGCATTTTTTTTCTTAGTTTAAATATAAATTATCTTGTTCCATTGGCAAAGTGTCTGCCTTACCTCCTCAATTCAAGAATAAATGTACTTATTTTAAGAAAAAATGACTTTAGATTTCGATTTTTGCTGTGTAAACTTGGGCATCTGATTTTTCTCTATCCTGTAATGGCAGTTTGTTGCAGGAAATACAGACTATCGTTTTAAACAGCCCATAACTCTTTGTTGAAATGACTTTTTTATTTTGTTACTAGGTTGATGGGATGGACATTCTGTGTGTTCGTGAAGCAACCAGATTTGCAGCTGAGCACTGCCGGTCTGGGAAGGTTGGTCTTGATGAAATGCTTGGATTGAAATTTTACATCTACATCTTTTTTTCATTCCTAATGGGTTCTCTTTCTACCATTAAACAGGGTCCAATTCTCATGGAACTACAGACATACCGTTACCATGGACACAGTATGAGTGACCCTGGTGTCAGGTATGTGATCACAACATCTCCACTGTTTTGGTCTCTTGTTACTAAATTGAAAATGTTAATTGTCGTGATCTCTGTGCTGCTGCCCCTTGCTTCTTACTTTTGTTCCTGCAGTAGTCTTCATATATTGTCTCTCCCTCAGTAGTGCCCTTTCAATGCTCTGACAGCCCAGGGATAAACTGAAAAAATCATCCTGCTATTGGCTTTTGCTTATTAACCTTGACAGGATAACAGACAATCAAAGATAGGATTTTTCTTAATTCTAATTTGTATCCTGCAACATTTGAACACAGAAATTGCAAAACCTTCACAATAAGTCCAAACACGACCCAAAAGCTGTAAATGTTGCAGAAAATAGTTTTTTTTAGATTCAGATATATTTTCTTGAGTGACTAAGGTCAGTCCTCGAGGGCCAGTTTCCTTAACGTTTTAGATGTTTACCAGATTTTTGTTGAGCTGTAGTAATCTAATTCAGTTGTTAAAGCTGGGAAAGTTCTAGAACCTGCAGAATAGCAGCCCTCGAGGACCAACCTCTGACACTCCTTGCATAGTGTAAAATTGTGATTATTGTATTCAACCCCTGCAACATCCCTCCACCAATCTGCTCTTTTAGCTACCGGACGCGTGAAGAGATCCAGGAGGTTCGCAGTAAGAGCGACCCTATCTCCCTACTGAAGGATCGCCTTCTCAGCAATAACATGGCAAGCGTGGAGGAGCTCAAGGTAACAAATACTTCTGCCCTGTAAAGGAGGACACTGTTAGCCTAAATGAAAAACTATAACCAAGACTCTTTTCATCTTCAGTATGACAAAGTGCCTTAAAGATGTATTAACAGCCTTTAAACTGTTTCACATTACAGCCACAAATAGTAATAAGATTTTATGTCTTAGGCCTGCTGTCACGTGGTGCATTTCTACGTGGCACCTTTTACGCTGATGCCTTTATGTAAAATCTAGCTGAATAGGCAATGCCCATCTGTGTTTAATTTAATATCTAGTTTGCCAGGTTAGGATTATGTCTGATAATTTGCAGCACAAAGGTTTAGTTCCACTCCAATCGGATCTGTTCAGGGGAAAGATCGGACATTCAGCAGAACCCTCTGAGCTGATTGTGCTCTCCTACCAAGGTTCAGTTTTAGCCAATCATGATTCTTGTGTTTGTAAAGACCCAAATACATCGAGAATATAGCTTCCAGGCATGATTATATAAATCCAGCTGTTTGGTAAAAGCCTCACACTTAAAAAACGACCTAGAAGCAAGTAAAAATGTCTTAAATTAAGTGTATTTATACTTAATTTAAGTAGGTAAATCATTGGAAAAAATCCAAATCTAGATAAGTTCATTTGTTCTTGGATTGAGGCAATAAGAGACATTTTGCCAATGGAACAAGACAATTTACATTTAAAATAAGAAAACACAATTGCATTATCTTATTTCAAGTGCATATTATCTAATTATCTTATTTTAAGACTAAAAACACTCATTCCACTGGCAAACTATCGCATTTACCTACTCAAATTAAGAGTAAAAACACTTAATATAAGAAATTTTTTGTTTTTGCAGTTTGCCAATGGAATATTTTTACTCTTAAAATAAGATAATTAGATAATATGCACTTGAAATAAGACAATCCAATTGTGTTTTCTTATTTTAGGTTTAAATTGTCTTGTTTATTGGCAAAATGTCTCTTTTACCTCCTCAATCCAAGAACAAATGCACTTATTTTATGATAAAATTACTTATCTAGATTTCAATTTTTTTTTCCAGTGCAGAGGTTTGCTTGATACTGAAACTGATGGCAAAGAGGGTAAATTTTCAAACGTCTTGTACACATGATATGGTATTCTACGAACACTGACTTCCTCTGAGAACCAGTAAAAATAAAATGAAATATAAATTTGAAAAGCACTCACAGCACAGACATCCACCACCAAGCAGCAAATTTTGCCCCATATTGTGACTTACACACATAGTTAAACTCAAACATGATCTGGATCATTACCAAATGTCAATGAATTTCCATAAGGTGCATCTTTGATAACAATTTCCTAACAATAATTTTATGAATGTATGAATAAGGCTAAACATGTGTCTGCAGCCTCTGGTGTTTGTTCTGCTCTTACCTTCTTCATTCTCCCTGCAGTTGGCTTTCTTATTTGATCAGCAGGTTGAGACTTTTAAATGAGACACGGGTCCCTTTCAGGAGTTTTTTTTTTTTTTTACTTTCTTTTCTTTCTTCTTTATAATACTTGTGGACTTTTTTGAGTCAGATGCTGAAGCTGTCAATAGTCACTGCTGCCACTTTGTGGTTTAGTGGGGAATAATGTTAAAGAATCCTTTAAAAAGATTCCTGCATCCGGATTATTATGTGGCTCATCACCAAAGGTGAATGGATTGAGTAAAAATGTCCGTTCAGGACTTTTCCAGTTATCCTGTACACAGACAAACAAACACAAGCAAAAACTCTACTTGAAACAGAGCCTCCTTGGCGGAGGTAATACAGAAAGCCACCATTCACAAGAAAGTTTTTAAATGTCTGGGGGACAAAACAAACACTTTTCACGAGTCTTGGCTCACAAAATTGCAGAACCTGGAAAACAAACATTCTGTTTTTCTCAGTAGTTGCTTTTGTTGTAGAATTATTTTGCTGTGGTTTGCAACTTGGGGATTATTCTACCAGTGGAGAAAAGAGGAAGTTTTTGCCTGTTCAGAAGGACTTTTTGGTCAGATTTCCCACAAATAGGTGTTAATTAAAGTGAGAATTAGTTAAAAAAGCACTGTAAGCTATTCCATCCTACTTTTATTACTACTTCTCACATTCTGGCCGAAATGATCAGTATTTAGATGTTTAGGTCTGTTTATTAACCACTAGATGACCACAGTGAGCATATGAAGTTTGTAATAGACTTTAAGAATAGATTTTTTTTTTTTGCAAGACATTTGCCAAGAACTTTGAGGTTTTAACAAACCCTCAGTTTATTATCATTAGACATATCCAGGACATAACAAACAGGCTATGAAAATTATTAACATGATGGTGTGTATGCTATATATTCAAATGCTCGGGCAAACCAATACCCCTTCAGAACTCCAGGGGAAAGGTTCAGATTAAACACTGATTCATGTGTTATAGTGGTTCTGTTTTCTTCCTTTTGGAAACTGTTATTCTGTCTTCATCTGCTGCTTTTGATAGTACATATACAGAAGCCTGTTGTAGATATAAAAAAGGTTAATAGGAAATAGAAATTGAAACTGATATTCCCTTTGGGATTAATAAAGTAGAATTGAACTTAAATGAAATATTTTCGTAAGCCGCTTTATCCACCCTGCAAATAATTCTGCTGTTTATAGATCCTCTATAGCATAACCATTTGCTTGCGTTACATCTACAGGAGATCGATGTGGACGTGAGAAAGGAAATCGAAGATGCAGCTCAGTTTGCCACTACAGATCCTGAACCCCCTCTGGAGGAGCTGTGCAACCACATCTTTTCCAACAATCCACCGGTTGAGGTGCGCGGCACCAACCCGTGGGCCAAACTGAAGTCTGTAAGCTAATGTTCAAATTGCCTCAGTTCAGCTGTAAAAAATGACTTCTTAGACAGCTATGTGATCACTTCACATAATGTACCGTAACTGAGTGCATCACACCCAGAGCTTTAACCGTTATATTACTGTCACATTTAAAGATGAGGGTCATAAATTGCAAATATGTTCTTAAACTGACATTAAAGGGTTCAACTTTCAGTATTTTCATCCCCCCACACACACTCCACTCGTCATTTAAAATCTGCTACAGACATCAGGACTTAATCTATTACTTTAACTTACTGGTGGTAAGTTTTATGCCCTTTTCTTAGCAGCTCAGTTTCGTTACTTGTAGTGCTCCATTTCTGATATGAAATTAAAACAAATGAAATGACACAGAAACAGAGGATAGGTCATCTCATACATTTTATTGACACTGTTGCCACATTCTCAATAAAATACATTTATTTATATTTTTGATTAATATTGTGACTGTTGAGCTGTATATGCTGTTTAAATTGCCAGTCCTGATGGATTATTGGAAGTTCCCATCTATCAATTTAACACTTCAAAGAAGTACCTATGACGCTTAACTTAAGCCTCCTAAATTTAAATATTTTTTTTTTAGCGTTAAGCACTTGGATGTTGGTTTTCCCCATTAAATGATGGATATTGTTTTCCATATTTACCATCTTGATGTTACGCTCTGGTGATTTTTTAAGGTGCAATTTAATAAAAATCCCCATGTTGAAACACCTATGTCTTTGAACTCTTTTCCTTTGTTTTCAATAAATCAACTTCGGACTGCTTTTTTTTATCCTGCCTCTTTTCGCTGGACTTCTATTTAAAACGATATATTTCCATTTAATCAAATTATTGCAGAGTTTTCTCATATCTGTATCTGTGCCTGACGGATCTAATGTCTGGAAAATGAATGTGGTGTCTTAGACAAGCTGAGGTAAAATGTTTTATGGAGCTTCTCATTTTGGAACCAATAGTCACGTTGCTTCTTTTTTTTTTTTTTTTTTTTTTTGCTTAAACTTTTCTTTTCCAGAAAGATTACATATTAGATTAGAAGAAGAAGGCTATTTATGAGACATAAAGAAGAGAATCTCCTCATGAAGATGTGTTGGAATACAAGGCATCCTTATGAACGTGGCTACAATTTGATTGCTTGTAAAAAAAGATATTGCTTGTGGAAAACTTGGATTTGGAGAGGTAAAACTGTAAACTCTTGATCTGAAAATTTCCTGATAAGAAAATTAAAGCTTTCGGTAAAATATAAATTTGTTTAAATTAGCTTCTTTATTTATTATCCTTTAATAATTACCGTTTTTATTGTACGTTATAATCTTAAACTTTTTTATTTATTACTTATTTTTTAAGTATTTATTATTTAGAGGTAAGACTGTAAACTCTTGATCTAAAATTTCCTGATAGTATAAAATTAACAAAGCTTCAAGTAAAGCATATTTGTCTTCCAGCACACACATCCTGTTGTTGAATTTTGCATCTTCAAATGGGTTTTCTTCCAGTATTATTCTGCTCATGAGTTGGAAAAAGCAGCTTCTGTACCCCTGCCTAAGAGGATCCCACAGCATGACACCTCCACAGTTATGTTTTTCATAAATATTTCAGGGTCACATTTCTTTATTTTATTTAAAACAATGTTTTCCTTCTATGTTTATCTTTGCCTTTTGATCAGATCAGCTGGCTTTTTTTTTTAAGCAAAGGTGCTTGGTTTGCCAATCTCCCACAACAGCTAGATATGTTGAAAACATGCTTCTCAAAATAATAACTAACCTGAGCTGTGGATCTTTGCAGCCCCTCTCACGTTAACATGAGGGTTTGGGTTTCTTTTCTGATTGGTTTGCTCTTAATAGGAAAAGATACAGAGGCTGGAAAGCCTTTCACACTCTTCCTTAAAGGAAGCATTTCATATCACCTCTGATGTATGGAAAGTGATGTCTGAAGGCTTAAATGCCATCACTACATTCACTATGCATTTCATTGGTTTGAAATGTATACTGCAATTTCAAATTTAAGATAATCAAGTACTATTGATGGTGAGACAAATGTTCCAACAAAGAAACACCCGTTCAACTCTTTTGATTGGTTTAAAACCTTTTAAGCCATTTTATTCCTTAAATTGGAAATGTGTTGGTAATGACAGTTGCTTGCACTGGATTTAATTTAGAGGTATTCGATTTTTCAGGCTGAAGATACATAAACCTTTAAGATCATATTTATTGCAAAACCAATTATCTGCTTTTACTTTCATACTATGGAGGACCAACTCTGTCATATTTAAAAATAAATACAGAAATAAATAAATAAATAAGCATAAAATTAATTGCCCCCCAAAATACAATAAATAAATGTAGGTAGAAATTAAATTATACAATGAGACAAATGTATAAATTTCTTTCAATTATCTTCTTCATTTATTCTCCTTTAATAATTACCGTATTTATTGTACGTTATAATCTTTAACTTTTTTATTTATTACTTATTTTTTAAGTATTTATGTGTGTGTGATAATATTTTGTATGTTTTTTTCTTCCTTTGTATTTTTTTTTTTACCCTATTTATTTCTTTAATACTATTTATTTCTACCTGTCGGTTTTACATTTCTGTATGCATTTCTGCCATATTTTTAAATATGAAAGAGTTGGTCCTCCCATGTCATTATGATGGTGGAAAAAAAGAAACTGTTTAAATTAAGCAGGGAAATTAATGTGACAAGAATCACCTCATACATTTTCCATCATCTATTAGTGTTTAATTAGCACCAGAAGGTGGCGGTAGTGCATTGATGACTTCAGCTTCAGCAAATTTCCAAAAAAAGAAGAAGAAGAAAATAAGGAAAAGCGCTTCATTCCAGCGGAAAGTCTGAAACACGTCGATTTCCAGCTACGTGCTCACAGGGAGACGACACAATGGAGTCTGGTCTGAGCCCATGTGCAAAGGAGCTGCTGTGCGCATTCTGCGCAGCTCTGCTGCTTTTTAGCGCAGCTACATCTGCAGACGAAAGCGCTCACCTGAAGAACTCCCAGTGTCACAACTACGCTGGAGGACACGTCTATCCCGGAGAGGCTTTCCGTGTGCCGGTGTCCGACCATTCCCTGCACCTCAGCAAAGCCAAGAGTGAGTTCCTCCACCTGAATTTTTTATATTTATAAACCCACCGGTGATTAAACATCTGCAGACTGAAGGCGCGCATTCATCTACATGACAGCAGCTGCTGTGAGGGAGAGAAATGCATCCTGGGTATCTATCATTATAAACACTTATTTCCTGGTAGGTTTTAAAATCCACTTAGATTTCAGGTCAGAAATAAAAACATTTTCCCATCAGTTGGATTCACTTCTGTAGGACACGTCAGTGTGTGAACTTGATTGGGTGGTTCTGACACATGACCCTGCGACGACAACAACACATGCTCACTCACAGATGTTTATATGTGTATTTATACAAAATACAAACCCTTTTAAAACAGCTTGTCTTATCTAAAGCCTTTCAGCGTGTGGCAGATGTGTTTGCTCTGATTGCTTCTGCTTATTTTCCTTTTTAGAATAGAAAAATCCCTTTATTGTCCCACAGTGGGGACATTTTGCGGTATATCTCTGCCATATGGTCCATGAATCCACAGGTATAACTTGGTCTGCTTTTAGAAATGACTGACAGCATGCTATTCATTAGGATCATGAGTAATTGGAGACAGAGGCCAAACACCATGAACCCATACTTGCAGTCAGAGTGGTAGGAACAGGAAATGGAGTGAAAGGTGTAGGATTACATTAGTGTTACTGCAACTATTTTTTCATTTGTTTGTCCATTTGTTTTGCTCTCTTGGATTTTATTTGTTCAATCAAAAAATTAAATAAATTAGAACAGATGGATATTAAAAACAACAAAGATGCCTGGATAGAGGGTATTTATCATGAAATAAGACAAATGAATTGTTTTCAAATTCATATTGAATCCTATCCGCTTTCTATTTTTTATTTGTCAAACTAAAGCTAAGTGGATGTTCATTTAGTTGCTCATTTGAGATATTTACTCAACTTTATATGTTTACAAACCTAATAGTTGTTTTATGGATATTTGACCAGGTTTTGCTCTTTAATCCAAATATTATGGAGGAAATATTAGGGTCCTTATACCCTCTGATGAAGTCAGGTAACCTATTAAAGTTGGAGGATTTGAAAGTTCAGAATGGAAAAAAAAGAGCATTTTAAATGCATTGTTTGAAAAAACAAATAAAGGGAACCATCAATCATCCTTGGGCTGAATGAAATATTCTCATCAAACATTCTCATTGTTAAAAGTTAAATGTGCTGAAAGCGAAATCTGACCTAAACCATCAATGGAAATCAAACTTATTAACCAATGGAGGCCTGGATTTGGAGTTGCACACAAAATTAAAGTCGAGAAACGCTACAGACTGATCCAGCTTTGATGAAATGTCTTTAAAACAGGTCAAAATTAGGCTCAGTATTGTGTGTGGCCTCCATGTTCCTATAACCTCCCTACAACGCCTGGTTGTGCTCCTGATGAGGTGATGGATGGTCTCCTGAGTGATCTCCTCCCACACCTGGACGAAAGCATCAACCAACTCCTGGACAGTCTGTGCTGCAATGTGACATTGGTGGATGGATAGAGACATGATGTGCTCAATTAGATTCAGGTTAGGGGAACTGATGGGCCAGTCTATAGCTTCAATGCCTTCATTTTGCAGGAACTGCTGATACATTCCAGCCACATGAGGTCTAGCATTGTGATGCATTAGGAGAAACCCAGGGCCAAGTGCACCAGCTCACAAGGGGTCTGAGGATTTCATCTCGCTACCTAATGGCAGTGATGCTACCAATTTCCCCACACCATTACTGACCCACTTGCCAAACTGGTCATGCTGAAGGATGTTGCAGGCAGATCGCTCTCCATGCCGTCTCCAGACTCTGTCACGTCTGTCACATGTGGTCAATATGAACATGCTTTCATCTGTTAAGAGCACAGGGCGCCAACTGCAAATTCACCGATCCTGGTTTTCGCTGGAAAATGTCACTTGTCCTGCAAGGTAGCAGTCCTACTGCTGGGTTATTGCCCTCCTAAGGGCCTCCTCCATGTCTCCTGGTGTACTGGCTTGTTTCCTGGTGGCATCTCCAGCCTCTGGACACTATGCTGACCGACAGAGCACATCTTTTTGCCACAGCTCGCATTGATGTGCCATCCTGGATGAGTTGCACTACCTGAGTCTCCTGTGTGGCTTTTATAGTCTTCCTCATGGTACGACGAGTGTGATAGCACCACTAATTTTAAAAAGTGACCGAAACATCAGCTAGAAAGCATAGGCACTGAGAAGTGGTCTGTGGTCCCCACCTGCAGAACTAATCCTTTATTGAGTGTGTCTTTCTAATTGCCAATAATTTCCACCTGTTGTCTGTTGCATTTACACAACAGCGTGGGAAATCAATTGTCAATCAGTGTTGGAAACTTTGGTTTACACTGGAGTTTGCTTTAATTGAAGTTGTACTGTGTTGTTTACATGTTCCCTTTTATTTTTATCAGCAGTGTATATTATTCATTTACACTTGATGCCCTCTCACACTGTCTAAAAATATGGATTAGATCCGCTTATCCATTTACCGATTTCGTCCACCCATCTGTTTTGTTAATTATTCATCTATCTATGGCCATTTTCTGTCCTTTAATTTGTAAAACATTGTTTAAAAAGTAGGGTTGTCAAAAGTATAGATACTCAAAAAAGTTGTATCCGGATACAATACTTGTTTTTAAAAGTAGCGATACAGTGCCACCACCAGTGGCACCTAAGCAGTCGTTCATCTAAACTGCAGAATAGAGGACAATGCACTTTCAGAACACTGTGTGATTGAATAATTCTGTGCACTTTTCAGTTTCAGACTTTTTTTTGGTAAGAGGTTCAGCTGCTGAGAATTATTTTTGTTTCTTAACCGTTTTGGCTAGTGTTATTGTTATGTGTGCAAAGCATAGCCAAGGAAGGAACACTTAATTTTCATTTTATAAGTTTTTTAACAAGCTTGCTTAATATTGTGCACAGCATACAACCTTTATTGCATTTTTTTATTGTATTTTATTTATTAATGAAAATATTTCTGTAGAATTTTGGAGTCTTTGTTTTTATCCTTGTGGTATCGAAAATGGTATCGAGTATCGAATATTTTCCTTAGTATCAGTATCGAGTTGAAAAGTTTAGTATTGTGACAACCCTATTAGAAAGTAAACTTTGGAAAATTGTAACAGTATGGAAGCTGACAGCCTGATTGAAAAATGTCTAGGCCATCAGAAATCTGAAAGGTTACACTCCCTCGGATGTCCTTCCTATCTTTTATCATGTCAGGTCAGGTTACAGCTTAAACACTTAATGTTTTTTCTCATTTCTTCACGTTCTCATCTTTCTCTGAAATACAAAAGTCTCTTACACAACTAGGTTCTACAAGTAGGAAATATTTTAAAGGAAATAATTTGTTTCATTTGTCTGTGTGGTGTTGTTTTTCTCTGCTGCAGTTTCAAAGCCTGCACCGAACTGGGAAGGAACCGCTGTCATCAACGGGGAGTTCAAAGAGCTGAAGCTGTCTGACTACAAGGGGAAATATCTTGTTTTCTTCTTCTACCCTTTGGACTTGTACGTCTGATTTAAGCAGAATGTTGTGTAATATCATTGTTTCTTTCATAGACTGCAAGCATGTAAATATATGTAAACATGTTTGTTTTCTCTTTCAGCACATTCGTCTGCCCCACTGAGATCATTGCATTCAGTGATCGTGTGCACGAGTTTCAAGCCATAAATACTGAGGTGGTGGCCTGCTCCGTGGACTCCCAGTTCACCCATTTAGCTTGGTATTAAAACCCCTTTCATTAGACCTGCACACTCTATAAAATACATAATCTAAATACTTATATGGCTCCTTCATATGACATGGTCCTCAGTTTAAAGAATCTACAACCGATTGTGTTTTTGCTGACCTATTCTGTCCTCAACAGGATCAACACCCCCAGGAAGCAGGGTGGATTGGGATCCATGAAAATCCCGCTGCTGTCTGACCTCACTCACCAGATTTCAAAAGATTATGGCGTCTATTTGGAGGACCAGGGACACACACTGAGGTGAAAAATAGATTTATGATCATCAGAGGTTAAGATAAAGCTGTTATGTAATGCAGGAATAGTGAAACAAACAAACTACCAGAAACCAGACAAAGGCGTGGAAGCACAATAGCTCTTTACTTTTTTTCTTATTCTGTTAAAAATAAACTTGAAAGTATGTTAAGTAGTGTGGATTTTTTTTACTTTTATTATTTTTGCCTGTTTTTCTGTCTGAATGGATTTGACTGTATTGACAAGCAGTCCCAGCCACATAATTCTTGCTCGAAAAAGAATTTATGCTGCAAAACCATTATTTTCAAATGGAAAATTGTTTCTTTTTCAAGCAAAGATTAATGTTCTAATCAGGAAAAAATGTATGACATTTCTTTCAAGGTTTGTTTTATTTAAGGTGATTCTTTTGACTAAACTTTTTATATTAGTAAATCCTTTTTAGTAGGAAAAAAGGACTAAAGTGTTTGTTGGTTTGCTGACTCTGACCCTAATCTACCATGTCTCTATCAGAGGTCTTTTTATCATCGATGACAAAGGCATCCTGAGGCAGATCACCATGAACGATCTGCCTGTGGGCCGATCAGTGGATGAGACGCTGCGGCTGGTGCAGGCCTTCCAGTACACAGACAAACATGGAGAAGGTACAGGAAGGTTTCCTCCCACAGTATATTTTCTTCCTAAAATAAGATCAGTTTTCAAATAAGCCGCTTAATTTGGGGTATTTCTGCTTTAATGAACTTAATATTTCTGTTGTTTATTTATCCCTGCAGTGTGTCCAGCAGGATGGAAGCCAGGCAGTGACACTGTAAGTAGAACTAAGATGTATTTCTGTTTTAACTAAAAAAAAAAAAACATCAAAATATAGAAAACCTGATTTTTCCCTTAGTTTGTTGTAAAGATTCACGTGTTGTTGTTTTTTTTACCTTGACATAAACTGATGACCAGAAATACTCAAAATCGCTTATAAGATCAATTCTTCCTCCACAGATCATTCCAGACCCTTCAGGAAAGCTGAAATATTTTGACAAACTGAACTAAACGACTTTTCTGCTTCCCTCAAAATTTGTGAATTCCAGCCAGGTCGAAATAAAGTTTTTTTCCTAATATGTTTTTTGTCTTGTTCTTCCTTTAACAATGAAAATGTATGAGGGTACAACGGGGGCTATCCCTATTTAGCCACACATAGCTGGATAACTCTGAGATTCACATATACTCATCATTTGTCCAGATCTTAATCTGAGACTCCTTTACAAAAGTAACTACTCCTCTTATATTCAGTAACCACAGCTCAAACAACATGTAAAAAAATAAAAAAGCATACTGAGAGCCAACATGCAGTAACAAACTGTTTCCATGGGCCTTAATTCCATTAAAAAAAGAGCAGAAAGCTGAATAGCTGCTGAAAGCCAGCAAAACGCTGAATCCACAATCATTTGCAGTTTTTCTACAACACTACGTCATCACTGTCCACCTGGCTATTTTTCACTCAAAACTTGTATATCTTTTCAATTTCCTGCTGTATTGACACCAGACAGACTACAGATGTCACTCAAATGCTGTCATTTTAATTTATTGTGATAAATCCTTTACAGCATGAGTAAGGTTTTTTTGTGTGTGTGTGTGTGTGTGTGTGTGTGTTTTGATGTAAATATCTTTTTTTTCTAGGTGTTATTATTATTTTTTTGTTTTGGGGGGGGTGCATTTAAACCTTATTTTCTGAGGCCCAGAATAATTTACCCTTGAATTGTCATATCCACATCCTCCTCCAGAACCTTCCTGTTGATAACAAGGTTAACAGTTTAGGCATTATTGTACCAGTTAAGAAATGCCTTATAAAGCCTGAGTACGCATCTTTTTGGCCAATAGGGTTTAGGGAATGAAGCAATAGGTGAGCTATCCACACTATTTTATGGTTTTGTCTTTATGTGTGTTTTGTTTTTTTCCTGGACCCCTCCCTGGTGAGGTGTTCAGGCACGTCCCACCGGAAGGAGACCCTGAGGAAGACCCATGACATGCTGGAGTGACTATGTTTCTCAGCTGGCCTTGGAACACCTTCGGATTCCCCCTGAGAAAGTGGCCCAACTGGCTGGAGAGAGGGAAGTCTGGGGCTCCCTACTAAGGCTGCTACCCCAGATAACCAGAAGATGGATAGATTTGATTGTTTTTATAATTTCTTATGAGCATTAACCACTGCCCAAACTCTCATTTAGACTTGGAGAGAAATTTAGACAGATTTTATTTCGTATACACAAGTGTAAACAAAGAAATTTCATTAAGAAATTCTAGACTATTTCATTTTGTAAAGTGCAGACTTGATTAGGTAAGCAGCAGCGATTAAAAAAAATTGTGATGAAAAACAGTAATGTAAGCATGACTGTATAGTTACAGTTCTAACATTCAGGGGTTTTTTTTGTTTGTTTTTTGTTTTTATAACATTCTTATATCATTTACTGTGTCTCCTATTTTTGTCTGCTACTTCAGAGTATGAATTCCTTATTTATTAGCCAATCCTGACGATGTTTCCTCACAGTTCCTTTGTTTTTATTAGTTAAAAGATGAAACACACTCAGATTGTTCAGTCAGGCTTCCTGGGACCTTCACCAAATATGAAAACTCCTCCCACTTAGCTCGATCATCACCTTTTCCTGGGTCATTACCCCACAAACCGCTAATTAATTCTTCTCTGGAAACGAAACGGTTTAGATAACATAATCTTACCCAGCAACACTAAAGGAGTTATAAAGCAATGAAAGGTAAAAAAAAAAAAAATAATAATTTAAAACCTTTTTTTAATATGTTATTTTAAAAACATATTGAGCATGATGTACATTACTGCATAAAACCCAACCTTTGATGAAGACCATTACTTTAATTTCCTCAATGACATACACACTGAGAACAGTGTCCACTTAAATGAGACTCCTACCTGCATGTTTTCAGTCAAGAGGGAGATGCCTAATGTCTGCCAGCAATAATAAAAAATACACTCCCAGAGATCATCCACTGGCTAGACGCAGATAAACCAGATATTGAAGATTTACCTGCTGAACAATGAAGAAAGTAATATTCTTTAGTGGATAAAATACTCCCTTTAGAGTACAAGTGTACTTTGAATTGTCTGGAAGCAGTAAACAAGGGAAATAACTGACCTTGCACTACTGCCCAACTTTCTTGAGAGGAAATAAATCATTTTCCAGTTACTACCTGCTGAAACCCTTTTAAGTTATGCAATTCACACATATGTTAAAAAAAAACAAAAAAAAAAAACATAATTTTACTTTATCTTAATGTACAATATTTGCACCTATTTACCATAAACTACTTATTAAACAACATCTTAACTTAATTGAACTAATAATGACAGGAATAAAACACTGTCAATTCAGATCTGGGTTTTTTGTGCTCACTATAGTATTTCTCTTGATTTTAGAGCTCTTTTGATCGACATTCAAACGAATAATGTTGATTAAAGGTAAAATAAGTAGTTCAGTCAGAGAGAAATAGGATATGCGTCACAGTGGCTTTACAATCAGGCGTGTCTTTAAGGGATATATAAAAGAGATGTTTCTGCAGATCCTGTTAGACTGAGAGCAGCTCATGCAAAACCTTATGTGCTAGTTTTCCTATTTCTTTGCCGGGGGGGGAACTCCTTAGGAGAGAATGAAGAAACAAATTTTGCTCTTGTTCACATTTAGAGGACTAGTAAGCAAAGGGAAGAAAGGAAAAAAGAGAAAATGGCCAACTTTGTATTAAGGCCTGCCCAACCGAAGGATGTATCCGATATATTGCGTCTCATAAAGGTAAAACACTTCATCTGCTTTATCCGCTCCTTGTTACCACTGCTTCAAATTCAATTCAGGGCATGTCTTCATCCATTACAGGAACTTGCTAAATTTGAAGAGATGGAGGAGAAGGTGGTGCTCACTGAGAAAGGTGCTGTGAACTAGCTCACTGATTATCAAAACAGGCGATAACCTATTCTTGCAAATAGAATAAGACATATATAATGTCTTTTAATGTCTTTCTTTTATTTAGATCTTCTTGAGGATGGATTTGGAGAACATCCATTTTACCACTGCTTGGTTGCAGAGGTCCCCAGAGATCACTGCTCACAGGGTAAACACCTTTCTTCACTTATTCTGAAAGAGATATCTTTATAATAAAGTCTGTAACTTCTAGTTTCTTTTATCAAAGGTTTTCTGTAATTGGCTTTGCAATGTATTACTTCACATATGATCCATGGATCGGAAAGCTTCTTTATTTGGAGGACTTTTATGTCATGCAGGAGTTTCGAGGTAAAGTTGTTGAGCAGTTCAGCTGTGGTGCTAAAGTGTAATAATTTACAGATGTGTTGCAACATTGGCAAAAGCTGTTGTAATTGCTCTGCCTGTTTAATGTTTCACCAGGTCTTGGCATTGGTTCACAAATCCTGAAGGTGCTGAGTGAGGTGCAGACACTTTATATACACTTACAGCTTGTGTCTAATACCAGTCACATATTTACGTTGATTTTAGGTGTGTTAGATGCTTGATATATGTTTTTTAATATCCATTTTTCTAAATCTCTTTCCTCCAGATTGCTGTAAAGACCCGCTGTAGCAGTATGCATTTCATTGTAGCAGAAAATAACAAGCAGTCTATTGAGTTCTACAAGAGAAAGGGTGCAGCTGATCTGTCCTCGCAGGAGGGCTGGCGTCTCTTTGAGATCCAAAAGGAGGATCTGCTGAAGATGACTGCAAAATGAAATGCTCAGATCAATACTATAACTATGCTGTAATATGTGTATATAATTCATAATTACCTTATTCTGCAACAGTAACCTCATTCACACCATATATTAAGCAGATAACTTGTATTAATGGACTGCTTCTTAATGAAAACTGTTTTTTAGTCTAATATCCTCCATGTTATCCAAGTTGTATTTCATGTACCAAATAAGTAAAATAAAAATAATTCATGGTTGATTTATATGGTGCTTAACAAATAATACATGCTTAGAGTGATTTTGTAAACTATGATGCTCAATGGGATATTTTGAAAATGTTTAATGTAATGTAGATATCGAAATGCATGATATGCTATTGTAGGAAAAACATGTATTACTGTTATAAATTAGATATAAATTAGACATAACTCATGTGATTCAACTCTTTCTGCAGAACAAAAATTTAAAAGCAAGAATAATACATTTATACATTTAAAGGTTAGATTTTGAAAATAACATGATTCATTAAGTTGGTAAGAATATATTTTTTTTTTTACTTCAATTCTGTATCAATCAGCAGAGAATTCAAGATAGATCGATAGATAGATTCATTGATTGATTGATTTGGGAACTGGTGCATTTTATTATATAGATTTTACTGGTCATTTAATTCACCACCTCTCTAAGTCAGAAAAAGTTATTCACTTCAGGACATTTTGTACAGATCAAATGTCAGTTGGTACAAACTGTCTCCATGTTTTGTAGCTTAACAAGCATTGATTTAAAGCAAAATCATAATTTAAGCATATTCTTCAGCATGGAAATGTGGTTATGTTACTCCAATAAATATAAATTTTTATTCAGTTTATATGTATAGTGCCAATTAACAACACATGTCATATTAAAGCAGTTTACAGAAACAATTAAATCAGATAATTTAGTCAGATTGGTTCAACAACAAATTTTTCTAGATTATCACTCAGCGACAAGGTTTTGTTGTTTACTCTACAGCAGTCCCTTACAATCATCGGCTCTGGTGGTTTATGATTTAGGTCTAGGGGTAGTTGTTCAGGGCGGCATGAAAAAGGGAAACCAAAAGCTGTGCCTTTAACTAGTTTTCTATTGCTTTGATGCCTTTGCAGTTAGTGGTGAGTTGATGATCTCTGCTTGCTGATTTCTGCAGGAAGCAATGCAATTTATTTCAACCCTAGAATTGTGAAAAAATACTGCATTTTGATTGGTTCGTTACTGGAAAAAAGGAAGGAATTGTCTAGGAAGAGAATTGTACAAAAAAAACTAATGTGTTATATTGCATAAATGTCTGTGGGTCTATATTAATTAGAACAACAGTGAGTGGTAATGATGTGTAATATGAAGTCCTCAAAATATATTACACATCATTCGAGTTTAATCAAGATCTGAGGACTTTTTAAAGTTATTAATCCATCTTTCAATAAGACAGTTTAACAAGCCTACCAAGAGCGATTAAGTAATGTATAATGGTGATGGGATTTGTTACAGAATGAGGGCACATACTTTAAAAGGACCCTCACATATTTCCCGGATTCAGCAATATTTTCTCTTTAGACCAAAAATGTGGTAAGAAATGTTTCCCTCTTTCACATTAAAACAACCACTGGTTCTTCCAATCCCGCTGAAATGAGAACATGCATTTCATAGTAAGGTCTTTCTACAGGCTTTCTGGGGATGACATTATCCCACCTGTCTACTTCATTGTCACCTATTCTTGTACCACAATTCTTCAGGTGTGTTCTCTTTGTACAAGCAGGTCATCATTTCGTAGTTTCCAGTTATAGCTACAAAAATATTACTTGCTGAAATTAGAATCTGGCTACTATAAATATAAAATATAGTTTGAACTGGGGCCAGAAACTGTTATTATTACAGGTTCCAACAGCACACACAGCAATTTAATGCAGTTTATTGATATGGTGCCAATTCACAACATGTCATCTTAAGACACTTTGCTATTCAACTAGATCATTCAGTCAAATTGTTTCAAAGTTTTCCATCTGAGGACAATCAGTAAATTGCATCGACTCATTGACTCCACTGTCTCTACAAGCATGCTTGTAGTGGAGTAAAATCCCCCTTATAACACAGGGAAACCTCCAGCAGAACCAAGCTCAGTGTGAGCAGCCATCTGCTGAGGCTCACTGGGGTTCAAGAAGATAGAAGCAGACATACAGAAAGAAGCAAAGATACAGAAGCCAACTGTCAACCAGCTCCACTGGCGGCCCGTCCAGGAAACACACAGCCAGGCAGACGAGCTTTGAGCCACCTCCCACGTCAGAGGACAAAGAGAGCACATCCAGTCAGTTACAGTCAGAGAAACAGGACTACACTGAAGAACAGGCCGAACTTGAGCATCTACAGTATAAACAAAGGTGTTGATGGCAGCAGCACAGCTGATATTTCTCTCCAGGATGGTGTCACAGCCATACAGGAACAGACCATATGAAGCTACTATGAGAAAGCAGAGAGAGCATAGTGTTAGAGATTGAACTAACTAATTCTGCAGAGAGGGAGAATGAGCTCTATGCACAGCTCCACTACTTCCTGAATTTAATGCAGCTCCTTTGTTTCCTGTCTTTCATTACTGGACGAACTGATTAATCCAGGTGTGTCTGGCCAGTTACTTAGGTAATACACACCTGGATTAATCAGTGCATCCAATCATGAAAGACAGGAAACAAAGGAGCTGCATTAAATTCAGGAAGTAGTGGAGCTGTGCATAGAGCCTATATAGATAGAATGAAGCAGAAGGATGAAATAGGGGTCCCTATGTCCTCCAGCAGTCTAAGCCTATAGCATCATAACTATAGAGATAGTTCATGATAACCTGAGCCACTCTATCTATAAGCTCTATCAAAAAGGAAAGTTTTAAGCCTACCCTTAAAAGTAGACAGGGTGTCTGCCTCAGAAGTACATTGCTTTCATCTTGTTTCACTAAAGTTAGTAATTGACGATCAAACAATCAGTATGTTGTTTTTTAATGTAAACTAGAAAAGAACTCAGCCATGTAGGTAATTTCTCTTGAAATATAATGACTTCCACCTTAAGTTAAAACCTATATTAACAGAATCTTTCCAAAAATTCCTGGATCCTGATGGGGATCCAAAATTTAATCGATTGTTCCTTGGACTGAGGTGCAGCTCTGGTAACAATGTCAAAAATCGGTTCATAACTTTTCAAGTTATCCTTTATACAGAAAGACAAATTCTCCTAAAAACACGATCTCCTTTGCGGGGATAATAAAGTGTATGTACCAGGCAATATTTTTCTTCTTATATTAACATCTCTGATGTGTGCATGCATTTCCCAGTTCATTTGTGCATTCAGCAGCCATGCTCTATGATCACATAAAAGGTGCATGCACTGCTGCATCATCAATTTGCTATCCATTGTTAACAATGCTTCTTTGATATTTTCATAATGTATTGCTTTGTTCAAATTGAGACTTTGTCTAATGTTTGTTATCATTGTGTCATTTCTATCATGTAAATGGAGGAAGAAAAAAAATATAAGCCAAAAGAACTGAGCGCTCCAAATTTACAGCACATATCAGGAATCAGACATATCACATAACGGGTATCAACTTAAAAAAAAATAATTGTATCTGTCGATCTCAAGCTTTGACAAAGATATATATGTCAGTGCTGAAAATGTTGTGATGCAGTTATAAAATGCTTGTCAAGTTTATACTCCTTGGAAATCTTTATTATTATTAGGGTGGAGAAAAAAAAAAGAGCCATCAGTTTACGGTAGTTTGAGGTATATTTCATGAATTAGAATGGCCTAGTCAAAGTCCAGATCTAAATCTAATTGAGAATTTCAGTCCAGACTAAAAAATGTGCTGCAAACTTGATCTATCAAATCTGAATATTCTTAAACTATAACAAAGTAAAGTTCTTACAGCAACAGTTGCTTCTAACAATCTATTCAGATATATTTTTTTTAAATTTAACTTTCATTTTTTTTTTATATATTTATGTTTTCTTTTTGTTTGGTCTATTAATATAATACCAGTAAGATTTAATGAAGTTTTTGGCTGAGAGAGGTTTAAATGTGAAGAAAGCTCGAGGTGTATTACTAGACAGGGTGCTGTTTGAAAAAAATGTAGCTTAATAGTATTTAAATTTTTTTGTAAAACTAATGGTTTTAGTTGTCTTTGGGCCTCCCACTACTTTTTGCTTAATGTAGAATAGTTTTACTCAAGCTGCACAAGCTTTTGAGTTTGTACTAAAGAAAGACCACGCTGAAGTTTTGCCACAATCCAGCAAACAGACATCCTCTCATCGTGGCCTTTTTGGTAGCTTTCGGGTGATTTCCACCTCAACTCTTCCGCATTTTCCTGCCGCTCTCGGGCTGTGACGTGTCGTGCTGACGGCGGCCTCGGAGCTGGAGAAGCGGGGGGCTGTAGCAGGACACTGTCTGGCTCCAGACGTCCTGCTTCGCTTTTCAGCGGTGTTCCAGAAACAACCCCCTCACCCCTCCTTCTCTGCTCGTTCCCGGCCCGCCCAAATCACACTAAATTCCCGACTGAATCCTGCCCGAGTCTGGGGGAACCAGGCGGCCTGGGAAGCCGGGGACCGGATAGAGGCCATCCCTGCAGCATAAATCTGGTACGCAGCTTTTTTGTGCTCCCGGGGCGCCTCTTATCGCGGCTGTGTCTTTACCGGATTGCGTATATGGCTGTTTGTACTTGTTTCCATTTCGTTTTCTTATTAAATGATTGGATGTAACAGCGAGGCCGCTTGGGGGTGGGCCTTTTCTTTTCAGGCCCGGGCCTAATTGAGGCCGTGATTGATAAAGGAGGCCTATGTTGTTAGCAGGGACGCTAGTTAGCCATTAAACCGAAAGTTAACCGTGTCTTTCTCACCGCTTTCTATTTTTTTGTTGTTGAACGTTAACTAACTGAGTCGCAATGGAGTTACATTGACCCAAATGTGGTTTTATTTAATACGGCCTCTACGTTAAAGAGCAATTTAATTAACGTTAAAGTTAGCTTTCTGTCAAGCAGAAGGCTAACAAAATGGCGGACGCTTGTGTGATCGGTGGTCTTGGAAAAGGTGTTTAGCACTCCGCTAGCTAGCTAGCTGTATATCTCTGCATGAATACAATTGCAAACAAAGCACTTGGTCTGACTTCTGTTCGTTGCTTATATTATACTTTTGTGTTATTGCAATCAACCTTTTATAAATCAGAAATTTGTTTTTTGACAATCGGAATTTGCATTTGAAATCAGCTTGGTGTTGCCCTAGCGGTCAGCTGGACATGGTTGATCTCAGATGGCTTTGTGTTGACTTAGACTCGTATACAAGACCAAGAAAGTGAACCTAATGGGTCGTGTAATAGATTTAATAGATGTTTATGTATTTGAAAATCAGAGTGATGTCCTGTTGTTATCATCCTCATAGCGTTGTCATCTTTTCTGCCCACCTAGAGGTGGGGGATGGTACATTCAGAGGAAATTGGCACCTCAGCTTCACCTTTTTTTTGTTGTTGTTTACATCTCTGTGCTTTCTATTATTATTTTTTTATTGTGACTCTGTAAATTTGTTTAATCTTATATTCTCCCCAGTGAATAATATTATTACACTTCTGGGTTTAAGGGTCATCTTAGTCAAATTTACTTTAGGAAATGAAGTGATCGTTTTGTTTAGTTCAGGATCTCACCTTTGCAAATGAGACATGTCTGTATTAAAGCCACTTTTTCTGTTTATTGGAATTTCTTTACTCTTAGCAATGCTAGTGTCAAGTTTACAGCCTTTTTTCAAAATCGTTTAAAAAAATACTATATTAAATATAAAGTTTGGCTTGATAAATAGAAATCAAGATCACCAATGTTTGTTCTCTTAAAACTTTAGTAGTTAACTGTTTTTTCTTAAACAACGATGGTTAGTTGCAATGAAACAAAGTTCAAATATATATAAAAATATATTGGAAAGCAACATGAGCAATACATGAGTTTTATCTTCAGTACGAATAAGTTGCTATGCAAATATTAGGAGGAGCAAATCAGTTTGGTTCTGGACGATTACAATGATCAGATTGAGTGAATACAGGCAGTTGAGAAATTTAAATTCTTAGCGGTGCAGATGGAGATCATGACAAAAAAATATTATAATACTAAATATTTATAGAGCACTTTATACAAGTAGGCTATCTGTAAGTGTTATGAACAAAAGTATTAGAATAAAATGAAAATAATTATATTTCATTTTCTTTTTATGTGAAAATCTTTTTTGTTTTGTTTTTGTCAAATAGTCTAAATATTGTCTGCTGTCATTTTATTGTGCTGCTGTTATTTCTGACAGTCCAAATATGTTTACATGATCACAACTCAACTCTCCATCCTGTCAATGCACCAATGCCTTCTTTGTGGCAACATTGACCACAGATATTTTTGCGTGTCAGTTTGCACCTGACTTTCCTGGTGATTTTCCAAATTGGATTTTCCATATAGATGAAGCCACAAAAAGGGTTGCACCCATTTGCTGAATCGCAAACCCAAATGATTTTGACCTGCATCTGAAGATCTGCTTTGTGTGAGCCAATGTGTTTCTACCCTTTTAAGATGATCAAACTTTCTACAGATCAGGCCTCTTGTGTTTTAAAGCGATTAACTGCTCAGTTACAGACTCTTTCCAGGTGTTGCCACTTATCCTTTATGTACCAGCTTAGCTCTCATGTTTTATGTCTAATTTTGTTTAATTTTTCTGAAGATTTTATGCTGTAATATTTATCATTGATTAGGGTTTTCATTTGCTTTTCAGCAATTTCCTTTTCCTTTTATATTAAAATCACAAAGAACTCTGATGCAATATTTGGTTTTCTCTCATGGGCTGTTTTCCAATAATAGTATTTAGGACGGGGTAGCTTTTTTTCTGCCCATTAGTGCCTGGATCTCCTAAATCTGATCGTGTCCAGACGGTGTAACAGCTTGGTAATCTTTAGAAACGGCCGTTCTTTTTTGTCTTTTTGTTGAGCTGAGAAATAATACAAAACTCAATTTACTGAGCATGATTAAAAAATAGAATTTTGAATTTACCCATGATTTTAGGTTTTACAACTTTTTTATAGGTTGCATTCCAATACATGCAACACCAGGTGTGTGAATGTAATCTGTTGCTAAAATATCATATACTGTTAGAAATGGCAGTGAAAGGTTTTCTTAATATAAAAATCTTAAATCCTTTTTTGACATTTATTGCATGTAAGCAGCAAAACTAAAGTCTGCTTTTGTTTTGTTTTTTTACTACAATGCATTCAGTTCTCATCCATATAGACGTTAAAAAGCAAAAAGAAAAGGGGTAGAGATTTACCTTATTCATATCAGTGGATTTGGTAGAGTTGTTTTATTTTTTTGACGACAGTCGGTTGCACGGTGGTATTTTTATCTGGTGTGGGGCCTTATGTAGAAACATACTTGTCCGACAGATGAACAATTTCCCAATAGTTGACAGAGTACATTTTTTTAGAAACAGACAAATTCAGGAGTGAATCATCTTCCATATGTTGACAATCATTAGCCATGTTTCCATCCAGATGTCATCCAAATTTTTAAGAAACCTTTAATATGTCAAAAGAGTAGAAAATCTCAATTACACATTTTCAACCATTTGAATATTACTTTATCATAACAGCTTGTATAGGCTATGGTACCTCCTCTTTAAAACCTGCGATGTAAAGAAAGAAAAAGTGAGGTAAACTTTTGCCATGTCAAAACTTATTTCACCAATATGTTTCTATCTTCTTTTCAGCATATTTAGTCTTTGAAATAAAACACAAAACATCTCTAGTGGATTTTAAAACTTTAGTTGATTTTTTTTTTGTCGTTTTTTTTAAATCAAGCCCTTTAAATGCAAAATGCGTTACTTCAATGAAACACTAATCTTGCTTCATAATATCTCCTCTGGGGGATAACGATCATGATAGCTCATATAATTTTTGTGAAATATTACCAGGGTTTTCCTATTGTTATATTCAAGGGGGCCCTGACCCCATAGAGCATGCAGGCCCAAAGTCAGTCCTCGGGGGCCGCTCTCCTGCAGGTTTTAAAGGTTTCCCTGCTTTAGCACAGCTGATTCTGATGATTGCAGTTCAACGAAAGCCTGTTGATCAGCCATCAATGAAATCAGCTGTGCTGAAGCAGCGAAACCTCTAAAACCTGCAGGACGGCTTCCTTTAAGGACCGACTTTTGGCATTGCAGCGTCTAAGCAGAGCTCTGCCTGATGCGCAAATGCTTTAGCAAGTGAAAACATCATGCCAGTAGACATTTCAAATCAGAACAACTCCTGTTAAACCGGGGAAATTGGATTCAGTACTGCTTGAATAAATCATTTGTATTCAAAAAGGATGTTGTGAAATTTTTTTTAAAGAATTTCTGATACTGTCGGGTAATTTGTTTTTGGTTTTTTTCAGCCAAACATTTTTGTCATGCTAAAATCTAACCTCCTTTTGTTTCGCTTTTAGCTCCTCAGTAACAAATGCAGTACGAGGACAATGGATGAGGATGTCACCGGGCTTGCAATACATGCTGAAGAGCCTAAAATAATAATACACGGATCGGGTCAGTGGACAAGCTTGTTTCGCAGTTTTTGATTTGAATAATGTTTTAATGATTGTTTATTTTGTTGTAGTCTTTTTTTCCGGATGTTAAAGTAGATCTCCTGCTAACTGGTTGTCTTCTTCCAGATGACGGTGGTGCCGGTGGGCAGGAGTTTGTTGTGGAGCTTCAAGAGACTGTGTTGGTGTCAGAAGGTGAGGGTGAAGGCATGGCAGTTCACAGGTTTGCCCCAGAGGAGCTAGTCATCCAGGATGCAGTTGAAGATGTGGTTTCTGAGTATGTGCATGAAGATGAAGATGTTGCTGTAGAAACCTGTGTGATGGCTCTAGAGGGCGAAGAGGAAGGCGTTGCCATGGGAGACATCCCGGAAGATGGTCTGGACCCAGAGCAGCAGGAGGATGACCAAGATGGCTGTGGAGACTATCTAATGATATCCTGTACGTTTACTTCTCTGCTTTGCATTTAATAGTTATAGTGTTTCAGCCTTCTTTGATGTTCAGATCCGATTACTCCCAGTGTAGTTTCTTTTATTTTTTTACTAATTAACAAATCAGTTAAAATCAAACATTAAACAAAAAAATAAGGTTATCATATTGAGCTATATATTTCACATTTTTTGGACCTTTGATGGGAAGGAATAAAATAAATGGTTCACTATTTTTAAAGTTTGATATTCATTCATCTATTTTGTATTCATTATGTAACTAGTGGATGAAGCTGGGAAAATGGTGTCTGAGGATGGAACAGAGGTAACTGTGGAAGGAGCTGTGGAGGATCAGGAGGTGGAGAAGGATGAAGACGGACAAGAGGTGATTAAAGTGTACATCTTCAAGGCTGATTCAGGAGAGGACGACATGGGTATGAGTCAAGCTTTTTTCTTTTTTTTTTCCTTGTTGGTGTTTTCTTAAAAATCTAAATATTATAACTTATAATGAAAATATTTCCCTTTACAGGAGAATCGGTTGACATCAGTGATGGAGATGCAGAGAGCGTTGCACTAACAGAATCTACGGGCCAAACTCTCAGAGAGAAGATGGTTTACATGTCTGTCGGGGATTCGCACCACAATCAAGGAAACCATGGTGAGTTTGCTGGATCCAGTTAGCTTGAAATCTAAATGGCGTATTAAGAACAATAACCTTTGCTTTTTTGATTTGGCAAAAAAAACAACAACTATGTTTTGTGTGTCTTTAAGGTATAGAGGACAGCGAGGGCTGTGAAAACCGAAACGGTGCAGCCAGTGCGCTGCTACACATCGATGAATCAGACGGGGTCGATGAAATCAATAGGCAACGCACCAAGAATAAGAGACGATCAGAACATCGGCAGGTCCAGACAGGTATAAAAAAAAAAGCATCCGGAAGAGGATAATATCTCTAGCACACCCTGATTATTATTATTTATTTTTTTTTTTTTATGTCCTTATGTTGCCTTTTAAACTTGTGGACATTTAGTGAAATTAGGAATTGAAATAATTTGCCTAACTCAAAATGCTTACATGTTGAGTAAAAGTAGCCTGCCTGTTTTTTTTGTTTTTTGGAATTTTTTTTTCTTACCATTTTTGTGAGATCACATTTGGAAAAGAGGCATTCCCCCCGACTCTCTATCCCCGTTTCTCTTCAGAGAAGATCACTCCCACTACTCTATATTCCTGTGGAAACGTGCTTTAAGGTCAGAACACACCGAATCCGATTTTGCGTCCGATCCAACAGAAAATCCTGTCGGACAAGGTCGTGGCTCAGTGGAAGCCACTGGGAATGATCCCACCCGACACGATTTGATGCAAGGGGGCCCAGTAGGTCCGACTGAGATAGACCCCAGGTCTATTTCAGTCAGACTACGCAGTAATTCAGCAGCAATTTAATGGGCCTGACAGGAAATGAGACATGGTTATAAAGTAAAACACACTGGCTTTGGGGGAAAATGCTAAATTGAGTCTGTTAATCACATGGGGAAAGAGTCAGTTTGGAGACTCGTGCATAAACAATCCAGCATTAAAAAGAATACCAATGATAGGAGTTCAGGAGAACAGAAAACTGATAGGGATCCTCTTTGAGCCTTGGAAAAAATGAGGAACAGAAAGCACAATTTATCACTCGCCTTAAAAAAAAAAAAAAAGCGAGAGGAGAAAAAAACCCATAGAGTAAAATAGTAATCCTCTTTGAGCCTCATAAAAAAACAACTTAACAAGGGGGAGACAGATCAGGTAAGCACGGTGTATCTCTCTCCTTTTTATGAAAAAAAGAAAAACATTCAGCTATCTCTCTGAGAATCAGCTGTCTGCCTCAGTAAACATATAAACAGCCCCACAGTGTTTCTTGCTGTCTTTTTTTTTTCTTCTTTTCTTTAGACCTAGATCTCATTATGTTTTTAATATAGGATTTGTTTTTTGTATTCTGTATCTGATCTGTTCTGACATGCTGCACAGACTCATTAAGTGGGGCTTTGCTTTATAGCTGTGCCGGTGGTTTTTATTTTATTTTTTATAACTTTCATAATCCGTCCAAGTCAAATGTGGGAAATTGTTTTAATTGATGTATAGCTGAGACAGAAGGGAAAAATATCTGTGCACATGTGCCCACCCTGCCTAGTCGAAACCTCTCTGTACGCAGTCAGTGTGACATAGAAGAAAAATCTGGTCAGAGATAAAAAAAAAAAAATCGCACGCAGCCGGTGTGTTCACGCCTTAACGTTTAATCCAGGGGTGTAAAACTGCAGTCCTTTAGGGCTGGTGGCCCGCACCTTTCAGATATTAACACATCTGAATCAGGACTTTGCAGAACTTGGCTGCTTGCTAAGAAGGTAATTAAATAACACACCTATGACCTAAAGGTTTGTCCCAAGTCTCTCACTAGAATGTTTTCTAACAAACAACTGTAGCTAAACATGAGATCATGTTGGAAATGCCTGAAAAATAACCCACCAGTATTCATAAAGGTTGTAAAATGGGCCATCTTGATACAAACATTAACTTTTTTTTTTAATCTTAGCTTAAAAAACATCATGATATATTGCCCATCCCTAATAGATTGATTAAATTTACTTGTTCTGCAAATAGTGTTTTAAGGTTTGCAATGCATTTAAAATGTGCACTATTTAATGTGTGTCCTTTTAAATGAAAGAAATTAAAAGCTAGGGTTGATTAATTACTAAAATTGATAGCTGCAGCCTTTATCAATGTATGCAACAGGTATCACAGTTTCAATAAATGCTCCTTCACTATTCATTTACTGTGCATATATTTAACCTCTAAAAACCCACCGTTTTAAAGCGCTTACACATAACTCAGAATGCATGAAAATTACACTGATAAAATGTTTAACATTAGAGACATCTTAGATATCGTTGGAAAGCTTAGATTCTCCACTATTCATGAAAAGTTATGAAAATGGCGAGCACCAAATAACATTTAATACAGATATAGCAGCATGTCAAAATGTAAACATTACAAAGCAGCCGCAACAAGCAAGCATGTCTTTACAACTGCTGTTCAAAACAGACATTATTTTTGAGAAGAAAAAAAAAGTCTTGTTTGAACTGATGCAGCTTGAGCTTGATGCAGCTTGGGTGTTTAACTGACCCAATTTTTATGTATATATTCAGAAACTAAAAGGGGTTGGGTTTCAAATAATGTATCACACATGTAATTTGGGCTTACATGTCCTAAGTTAATTGCTTTTCCATTTGGGTATGCAAAATAGGCAAGAATTTCCCAAAATGAGGTGGATGTTAAGAGGTTAAAAAAAGAAAGATTTGCAAACAACTAAATATACATTTACCTGCAACGTTTTGGCTCCTTTATCTTTAGAACTGTGACAATATAAACATGAAATCTATTTCAATTTATTGGAAATTAGGTAATTGACCCAGCAAAAAAAAAAGTTTTTTTTTTTTTTTGTTGGGACTTAACTAAAGAAGAAAATGACAATGTTTTTTTGTTTTTCTTTCCAGCCATCATCATCGGTCCGTACGGCCAGCCGCTGACAGTTTATCCCTGCATGCTTTGTGGTAAGAAGTTCAAGTCGAGGGGTTTCCTGAAGCGACACACTAAGAATCACCACCAGGATGTCCTGACCCGTAAAAAGTACCAGTGTACAGACTGTGACTTCACCACCAACAAGAAGGCCAGCCTCCACAATCACATGGAGGTTCATGCACTGAGCAGCAAAGCTCCCTTCGAGTGTGAATTGTGTGGTAAGGAGTTCCACCAGCAGGGGGCTCTGTTCTCACACAGGCTGCAGCACCACCACAGGGAGCCCAAAGCCCAGCCGCCTCCTCCACCCACTAAGATGCACAAGTGCAAGTTCTGTGACTATGAAACTGCGGAGCAGGGTCTGCTCAATCGACACTTGTTGGCCGTCCACAGCAAAAGTTTCCCTCACATCTGTGTGGAGTGTGGGAAGGGTTTTCGGCATCCTTCGGAGCTGAAGAAACACATGCGCACGCACACTGGTGAGAAGCCTTACTCCTGTATGTACTGCGACTACAAGTCAGCCGATTCGTCTAATCTTAAAACACACATCAAGACTAAGCATAGCAAAGAGATGCCGTACAAGTGTGAGCGCTGTTTCCAGACGTTTGCAGAGGAGGAGGAGTTGATGCAGCACGGACTGACTCACGAGGAGAATAAGACCCACCATTGTGCCCACTGTGATCACAAAAGCTCTAACTCCAGCGACCTGAAACGTCATATCATATCTGTTCATACCAAGGACTATCCGCATAAATGTGCTGTGTGCGGGAAGGGCTTCCATCGGCCATCTGAACTAAAGAAACACTCTGTCTCTCACCGCACTAAGAAACTCCACCAGTGCCGACACTGCAACTTCAAAATCGCAGACCCCTTCGTTCTCAGCCGCCACATTTTATCTGTCCACACAAAAGAGCAGCAGGCCTCACCTGAAAAGAGTGAAGTTAAAAGGACAGAGGTGCAAACTCCCGTTGTGGCACCTAAAAAGTCTGCACCTAGTGGGTCGGGCGGCTCCGGCCCGCCTGTCAGGGTCAGTGCAGCCAGCCTAGCCAGCAGTGTGACTGTTGTTATCGGCAAAGGACAAAAAGAGAAAAGAATATACCAGTGCCAGTACTGCGACTACAGCACCGGGGATGCTTCTGGTTTTAAGCGCCACGTGATCTCCATTCACACAAAGGACTACCCTCACCGCTGCGAGATCTGTTCCAAAGGTTTCCGACGGCCTTCGGAAAAGAACCAGCATATCATGCGTCACCACAAGGACGTGGTGCAGGCAGAGTGACTCTAACGGAGCCAAATACTGTGCCAGAACAATGACCAACATAAAAAAAAACCCTACATCACCCAACCGAGTCCTTTCACAGTGTCAGAAACAGTCTGGTGGTTTTACTCTACTTTAGTCCAATCTGTTGTTTTTAGCTCGTTCTAATCCTCTTGTTTCTTAGCAGATGTATCCCCATGTACATACCATTAAGTCTCTGACATTGTTGGCTCCCTCCCTCCCTCCCTTCTTCATAGACTTGCACTTTTTAACTGCATGTCCCCTGCTGGTGACTCTGTGCATGGCAGTTTGTCTCTTTGTAAAACTTCTTTTTGGATTTGGCAAGTCGCAATCAGTTCTCAGTTAAAGTCGGTCCGCATTATTTGTCTTAAAATCAAAGTGTAATTTTTTCAAAATGTTTGTGTTAAAATATGCATTGAACACCACAGAGATTTGGTTTGCCACATGTACTAAGTAGCACTTGTGAAATTGAGTTTGTTTGTTTGGGGGAAAGAGAAGGAAGACTTAGAAAATCTCCTTTTTTTGTTGCCTTCTGGTGCTTTAAACCCGCCAATATGTAACATAATGCTTTTGTTGTGGTAACAAAAAACAGAAGGGCGTCAAATAATAGAAAAAAAAATCATTCTGGGCTTCAGGAGTCCCTCACAATCTTAACATTTACCTGTAAAAGAAGTGGACACAGTATGGAAGCGATTTGTTTGCTCTCATATTCACATAAATTGATGTGCAATCAATGCTTTACTTTATGTCTGATATTTCTGTTTGTCTGTAATTGTTTGCATCTATTGGAGAAGCCCAAAATTACTGTTTTTCGAATCCATGAATTCTCACAAAGGAGAGAAAGCAGATATTTTTAAAGATGATTTGAGTGAAATGTCTAAATGTTGGGAATCCTACATGTGGTGCTTCAGAACATGGAACTATGGACTGAACTGTTCTCTACCATCAGATCTACTTTTGCTAGTAGAAAAGGGGAAAATGTATCTCTTTCTAGATGCAAATTTCAGATGCTGGTGGTGTACGCATATTATGGCTTTTCAAGATCTTTCAACACCTGTGATCATTTCTGTTTTTATATTTATTTCACTTACAACTCGTTGTATAGTTAAGTGTAACTAGACTTCTATGGGACGTAAATTATTGTTTTGTATACAGACCTGTACAAAGCGTGTAGATGTAAACACTTGATGAAAAGGAAATCCGAACTGTGTTGTTATGGATGTACGTCTGCGTATTTGTTAAAAAATGATAATAAAACAAAGTATTTTAAATGTTGTTTTATTTTGCCAGCAGAGTTCAAAGTTTGTGCAAAGGTAAATGGAAAAGCGGCGTGGTTGAAGATTTTTATGCAAGTAGATATGCTGGATGAATCTTTCCACAGTAATGCTGACGATCTGCAGTTTGCATCTCTGACATGATGAGCGGAGAAGGAAAATTAGGCAGCTGGGCACTCGGCTGAAGAATGCAAAGTAGATGAGGTTAATTAGTTTTTTCCATGGCTTTAATATTTTGGGAACAAAAAAAAGAACCTTCAGTTATGTAAACCTACGTTGTTTAGGAAGGAAAACAATGTTTTCAGGCAGAGCGCCGGCCTCCAAGGACAGCTGTCTGAATTTCTCCATCACCTCAGCTCCAACTTCCTCTTCACGGCCTGGATTTGCAGAATAGATTAATCTGCTGCTAAAAGGAACATGAAATGTGGCTATAGAATCAAAACTGTACCGTAAAGTTTGGTGACAGTGGTGAGCTCTCCCGCCTTCTTTTTTGTGGTGTAGATCAGTGCATACTGTTCATAGTTGACATCCACCACACGCATGTCGTTCTCACTCCCCCAACCTGAAACCAACAATAGGTTAATATGGGGCTGTTCATACCATGTTACATTGGCGTGCACATTGCACTTACGCTGACAAGTGTATGTAAACCTCCCAGGCGTGTCTGTCTTCTTGGCCAGGCTGTTCTTTCTCCAGCAAGAACCATCAGAGCTGCAAAGAAATTAAAACTTAATCATCTTTTACTTTCTAAATTCAGCTCTCTGTTCACTCACACTTACCTGAGACTGGCGTATGAAATATCCAAGTCTCCCTCTGCAGTTGGGTTTAGCATGGCAGTGCCCATTTTCATTGTAGCTTTGCGTTTCACGAACCACTGGGCGTTGGTTGCAAATCCGATAAGGTACCACTTCCCTGCTATCTATGGAGACAAACGGTAAAAGCAGGATATTAAATAACCTTAAGATGTTTTTTTTTGCCTTTAGACAGTGGTCAATTGCTTTTGTGCATCACTAGGTTGAATTTTTTGGGTTCTCCATTAATATTACCCCTAAACAGAGTTGGCCTAAGACATAAAATAAAGGTAATTCCTAAAGCCCCCAGGGGCCAGCTGGGAGCCCCCAAAGTGCATTGGTGTTTCTGAATAACAAATTAGGCAGAATACACTTTGAGATTTTTATGAATGAAACTTACTGTCTAATGACAGTGTAATAAATTGAATACTATGTATGTTTTATATGTATTAATTATTCATAAATGTGTCAGTTAATACAAATAATGACCTTTTTCTAAATAACATTTAACCATAAGGTGTATTTAAAGTTTTTAAACTATATATAAAGTTCTGCTTCAGCTGTGCCAGATAGACGATAGAATAATTATTTAATTAATGTTGAATAAAAAAATGTTCAGAGAAGTTTAAAATTATTTAAATGTTCCATAAAAAAAGGAGCATTAGGGAAACACATATATGTGAATTTGACATAATTTATACATATTCCATTATCAATGGGATTATTAATCTATAATCGTTATATTTAAATGCAATATTTTTATATTTATATATATATTTAGAAGTTAAATCATATCTATATTTATTCTAAAATGTTTACAACCTACTTTGAATACCAGTTATTAAAATTTAAGGCATTGCATTAAAGCCTACGTAATTACTTTTTTTTTTTATTTCATGTGTCTTGTTCTGCAGTGCAGAATGACATCAAATTATATATATATTTTTAATCATCAGTCCAGTTTGTTAATTTACCCCTAACACTGAACTGGGTAACAATCACAAATTCATTTCGACCAATAACACTGACTGGAATAGTTTCAGTGCCCCCCCCCCCCTCCATGAACTTATAATAAGAAAAAGATCATTTTATTAACTAAATGTTAAATTAGTTATAAATGTCATAAATCTGTGCTTGAATCAATCAATAACACAGAAGTAAACACTGAATAATGTGTTTTTCTTTTATTTTTGGGAACTTTGTGCTTTCAAACATTCATTGATGCATAGAATATTTGGAAGCTTTGATCTGATTTTTGATAAAAGAAAAAAAAATGTCATAAGTTTCCTGGCTGATAATTGTATGAAGTACTTTCAGAATAATTTTTTTTATTATTATTATGTCTTGAGTAAAAAAAGAGAGAAAAGAATATAAAACTGATTAATTCCAAAAGAAATCTAAAATATTACTATTACATATACATAATACAGAAGATCAACCTGCAGATCTTTGCAGTAACACCTTTAGAGAGTTTTTATAAAACATTCTGTATTGATAATCTGTATAAAAATAGTTGATAGTGTAACGTCTCTCACCCCCTGTAAGTTGAAGTCTGCCTGAGGCACTACTTCACTGGACATCGTCAGGGCGCAGAGCGCGGCTCCCAGCAGGACGAGCAGTGGACTCATGGCTGCTGAAGAGATGGTATGATTCCTGGAGGCTGGATGAAGGTCTGCAGGGCTGATGTTGAACAATCTGCCTGATGATTGCTTATATAGCAGAGGGGGGGGGGGGTGTACCTTTTCATCTCCATCATCCACACACACATGCACACACCCTGGGCTGGGTTCAAACACGTGAAGCTTCAGGCAAACACATGTACAGATTCACAACCCCAAGGTTAGGACATAGCTGTAGGGGGTTATGGGGTAGACAAGCACCAACATGTTCATTTACCCTCAGTTAAACTGTAGAAGTATTATTTAGTTGAGTTATGTGTCAAAAAAGGAAGGAAAAAAACCCCCACCCAGGATTGGTAAACAAGCCTGTCCTCCAGTGCTTTCTCTGGCTGGGACTATTGAATCAAACTCGTCTGTCAGCAGTTGTGAGGCAGACAAACAAACCTGCTCATGCAAACTGATTCCTAATGATGCCTCAACTTGTGCTGAGCTGAGGTGGACAGTTGAGGAACTTTAATGTTTATTTTTGGGTTTAAAATCCAGTAAAAGATGACTTCACTATTCATTTGAATAATAAACAGACAAAGATTCTTAAAGCAATTTATATCAATTTTTTATATATATATATACACTCACCGGCCACTTTATTAGGTACCCCATGCTAGTAACGGGTTGCCTTCAGAACTGCCTCAATTCTTCGTGGCATAGATTCAACAAGGTGCTGGAAGCATTCCTCAGGGAGTTTGGTCCATATTGACATGATGGCATCACACAGTTGCCGCAGATTTGTCGGCTGCACATCCATGATGCAAATCTCCCGTTCCACCACATCCCAAAGACGCTCTATTGGATTGAGATCTGGTGACTGTGGAGGCCATTGGAGTACAGTGAACTCATTGTCATGTTCAAGAAACCAGTCTGAGATGATTCCAGCTTTATGACATGTCGCATTATCCTGCTGAAAGTAGCCATCAGAAGTTGGGTACATTGTGGTCATAAAGGGATGGACATGGTCAGCAACAATACTCAGGTAGGCTGTGGCGTTGCAACGATGCTCAATTGGTACCAAGGGGCCCAAAGAGTGCCAAGAAAATATTCCCCACAACATGAGACCACCACCACCAGCCTGAACCGTTGATACAAGGCAGGATGGATCCATGCTTTCATGTTGTAGACGCCAAATTCTGACCCTACCATCCGAATGTCGCAGCAGAAATCGAGACTCATCAGACCAGGCAACGTTTTTCCAATCTTCTATTGTCCAATTTCGATGAGCTTGTGCAAATTGTAGCCTCAGTTTCCTGTTCTTAGCTGAAAGGAGTGGCACCCGGTGTGGTCTTCTGCTGCTGTAGCCCATCTGCCTCAAAGTTCGACGTACTGTGCGTTCAGAGATGCTCTTCTGCCCACCTTGGTTGTAACGGGTGGTTATTTGAGTCACTGTTGCCCTTCTATCAGCTCGAACCAGTCTGGCCATTCTCCTCTGACCTCTGGCATCAACAAGGCATTTCCGCCCACAGAACTGCCGCTCACTGGATGTTTTTTCTTTTTCGGACCATTCTCTGTAAACCCTAGAGATGGTTGTGCGTGAAAATCCCAGTAGATCAGCAGTTTCTGAAATACTCAGACCAGCCCTTCGGGCACCAACAATCATGCCAAAAGTCCACCAAAGTCACTCAAATCACCTTTCTTCCCCATACTGATGCTCGGTTTAAACTGCAAGAGATTGTCTTGACCATGTCTACATGCTTAAATGCACTGAGTTGCCGCCATGTGATTGGCTGCTTAGAAATTAAGTGTTAACGAGCAGTTGGACAGGTGTACCTAATAAAGTGGCCGGTGAGTGTATATATATATATATATATATATATATATATATATATATATATATATATATATATATATATATATATATATATATATATATATATATATATATATATATATATATATATATATATAAAGGAAATTGATCCATACTAAATCATTATTTATAACAGTTTCATTACAGAAACCAAAAATGTTTAAGAAAATTTTTTTTTGAGTGTTTAAAGGATGTAAGGAGAAGAAAAGGGCTGTGGCCAAAAAGCCACCAATGTTGATTTCATTGTAAGCAGGAACATTGAAATGTGTCTGCATGAACGAAAAGGTTTACAGCACACTTTTTCTACATTTAAAATACACTTCATAAGACTAAGTAAACAAAACCATGAAAAATTATTGAGCTGTTTACATGGCTTTGGCTTTGCACAAAACAACACTTTCAGTTTTTTCTTTGCACAGATAAGTTTATTCATACAGCCTTAAATCACAGAAAATATATTATCATTGTTCTGCAAAAAAGAATAAAGAAGTTTAATTCATGTCCATGTATATGGATTAAATTCTGCTCCAACCATTTAAATTCATTCTTATACAGTCCAATCAAACAGGATGCCTTGCAAGTGTGTTAATACTCTGTGAGGTGTTCAACTTTATGTAATGTAAAACTAAAATCTCTGCACTTTCTTGGGATTGTTGTTTTTTATTTTTTGCACAAAGTGTCATATTGCAAAGTGAAGTGCAAGAAAAATTTAATACCTTTTTGTCGATAAATAAATTCTCGACTCTGATACTAGAATTATATGCATCAATATGTGTCAGGAAAAAAACAAAAACTACCTAGCACTTTGAACATCATCATGCTGTCTGGAAGCATTTCCTAAGACAAACGGCAAAGATAAAGCTATATGAAGGGCAGTCCTGGAGGAAAACCTGTAAAAGGCTGTATAATACTTCAGATTGGTGAGGAGGTCTACCTTCCACCAAGACCATGAACTTAAACGTTCAGCCAGAGATCCCAGAGTCTGGTTTCTGTTCAAGCTTATTTACGTGTCCGAGTGACCCAGTTAGAGCTTAGACCTAAATTCAACCTGAATTATCTGGTAAGACTTGAATGAATGAATGAATGAATGAATGAATGAATGAATGAATGAATGAATGAATGTTCAGGGACACATTTAATCCAATCTAACCAAACTTTTTCTTGGAATATGAGAAAAATTTAAATCTCTAGATGTGTCAGTCTCAGAGAGACATGGTCCAAAAGAACCAACATTTTTCTCTGCAGCAAAAGGTGGCCTTACATGTGATTGGAAATCAGCCATCACTTTCCTTTTCTTTTTAAAACGAAAGAAAGAGTTTGTGGGTGGTACATGTCAGTGGGCGACCCTATGCTGAAACCATGAACCAAAGACAGAGGAGCAAAAAACACAGAAAAAAAACCCTAACATATTGCACAGACGACGGCAGCAGAGGCTATGTAAGCACTTTCATCAACAAGAGGAGGACAGGTCAACAAACTAGTCCACAACAATTGAAAAGCGAAGAGAGGAGACTGAGCTGCAAGAATAGCTTTCTTTTGGGGTGCAAATCACCAGCTTTATCTTCATACAATTTCTAACCATTTAATTGGATGGCAATATGATGATTGCAGTAATCAAAAAGTCTGTCAAGATACAAAGTCCTTACAATTTAATTTTCAAATCTGATTTAATACTAATTTACATTGGTATTAACTCACAAAAAACAACCCAAATAGGATTTGATGATTTTATTCCAAAGATCCTACAGGCATCAGGCATTTAAATCAAAAGCAGCATTATTTGAAAAAAAAACAACAACAATAATAATAATAATAATAATAATAATAATAATAATAATACACCACCTGTTAACTATAGTCATGAGTTTAAAGTAAATGCATATCTTAAAGATGAAGATGTGGTTTATTTTTTTCATTTTTTTCTATAGAATTAGATTGTTAAAGATTGAATCAATGGGAATTGATTTATGAAGTGGAAGAAAAAAAAACAATGTAGCTATAAATGCAAAAAAATAAAATAGGCTATGTTTCACCGATGCAACCATCTGTGAAGTAGCAGTAGCAATTATTGCAAATACTCAAAAGGCTAGAGGGAAGCCTCAGATTGTCTTTTACACAATACTAATATATCAAATAAATTAGAAGGTTTTAATGGAAATTTAGAGAAATGGCTGCTTTGCAAAAAAAATAAATAAATAATAACAAAAGAAATCTAGAAGACCCTTAATTACCAAACAGCTGCATTTCACTGAAGATATTTTCAGGGCAGTTAAAAACAAGTAGCTGCAAAAACATAGAGATCAGGCCACTGAGAACTCACAGAAGGC
Organism: Cyprinodon tularosa; assembly: GCF_016077235.1. NCBI lineage: Eukaryota > Metazoa > Chordata > Actinopteri > Cyprinodontiformes > Cyprinodontidae > Cyprinodon > Cyprinodon tularosa. The sequence continues at coordinate 610,057 of NW_024037794.1, forward strand.
GTCGACCTTTCTAGGAATATCAAGTTTAGACATAATCATATTAGAAGGCACAGACGATCAATCAAATGATAAAACATAAAAAAAAAATAAACACAAAAGGCTATTTCATCCATATGAATTAGGAAAATTGGAAACATTCTTAAGTCATCTTATGTTACTTCTGTGTCCAAAAAAATGAAAGACTTTTTTTTCCAGGATTTTGTTCCAGGGCTATGAATGCACAACAAACAACAGGAATTCAGAGTCTTTGCGCATGTGTGCCTTACCAGTTTAAACATGTGTGCTGTGCAATATAAAAAGCAAAATAATTAGAGATTGTGCCAAAAACAAAAAGTTATGTAACTGTAGTTATGAAAGCTGACCCTTGCAAAACCTTGCAGCTGCAACAGACTGTCTCAAAACAGCATTTACTGTCGTGAACAGAAGCGGTTGCTTTTGGAGAAAATGAGAAATACATTTTCTTTGTCAAGGGAATTTAGAAGGGCCATCCTGTCTTTCCTTCCCAGTTTTTAAAACCAGTTCATGGCAACAAGCTCTGGGTTCATTCTTATGGTCTGTGCTCAGGCAGCATTCACATTGCCCTATTGGACCTGTTGCCCTCATCCCTCCACCATCATGGAGTTGGACAAATGGATGCTACTCTTGTTGTCAAGCCTAATGAAAAGAACATAAAGCGCATGCTATATTACTGCACAACCATATTTGGTTTCCTCAAAACTTTTAATGGAATAGCATGTAAGCTTGTGGAATTATAATGCTCACTTAGTTGTTATTTTGCATTTAGCAAGTTTGTTCCTCTTGATTTAAAGACCAAAAAGCAGCATAAGTCTAGTCTGATTTAGTGTCAGGCACTTAGAAAAAAACGGTTAGTATGTGTCTGTTTATAAGGTCTACATGAATTATGTTTTCAATAGAAAATTGCTTACAGCTTTTGTATGTACACTGTATCATAAAAGTTATTCCACCCTTCACATTTCTGCAGATACTGAAGTAAATCTTTTTATGGGAAAAGAAATGTCACTTGATAGCAAAGGAAACTAGTGTGTGTGCAGCTTAAATAAGAGTACAAATGCATTGTTTCCTCGAATGAATGCAATAAACAGCTATTTATATCCAAACCACTAGCAACAAAAGTCAGTAAACCCTGAAGAAACTACACCCCTGAATGTCAAACTGGGCACTACTTGTCCTTTTCTTTTTAACATTTCATGTGACTAGTTAATGTGTCATGCATAGGTAGCAGGTGTGTTCAGTTTTCTAGTACAGCTCTCCCACTTTCGCATATTGGTCACTAGCAGTTCCAATGTGGCAATGAACTTTAAAGAGGAATTGTTGCACGAGATGGCTGTGCTATATTGCCAACACCCTGAAGCTGGAGCACCGGGGCCAAGATTAAATGCTGTCTTTGATAGGTTCAGGATCACTGGTTGCAATGTTGCAGAGATTGAATAGGTGAGGGTTATGCTTGTCAGTGCTCAGACTATATACCGCACACTTCATAAAATTGGTCTGTATGGCTGTCACCACAAAAGGAAGCCTCTTCTGAAATCTGTACGCAAGAAAGCTTGTAAACATGTCCTGATGTCAGCAAATGGATTACTGGAACTATGTCCTAAAATCTCATAAAATCAAGATTATGTTTGGTTAAGGTGGTCTCAAGCATGTGTTGCAACAACCAGGTGAGGAGTTCAAAGATAAGTGTATCATGCCTACAGTCGAGCATGGTGGTGGGAATGTGATGGTCTGGGACTGCATGAGTGCAGCAGGTGTTGGGGTGTTACATTTCATTGAGAGAAACATGAACTCAAACATGTACTATGAAATACTGAAGCAGAGCAGCATCCCCTCCCTTCAGAAAGTGGGCCGCTGAGCAGTGTTCTAGCATGACCCCAAACACATCTCTAGGATAACCACTGCTTTCCTGAAGAGACTGCAGGTAAAGGTGATGGAAGCTCGGGTAAACTCGTTGGTTACACAAAATATGGACACATTTGGAGCTTTCACCATGGGGTGTACTCACTTTTGTTTCCAGGGTTTCGGCTATTAATGGCCAAATTTCTTTGTTGTTTTGAGGAACTATACATTTAGACTTTTGTATAAGCTGCACAAAGACTATTTCTCTTTGTTTTAAAGTGATGCGTATTCAGTGTTGCCCCATGAAAAGATAAACTTAAGTACCTGCAGGAATGTGAGGGGTGTATTTACTTTGGTGATACACTGTTCCTTGCTGTAGGACAGTTCCTGAGAATTTTTATTGGAAGAACAAGAGTGGCCTGAGGAGGGCAGCAGAGGACAGACTATTCAGTCTTTTTCATATCTGCTGAGGTAAGTGGAAGAGACAATAAATGATGAACTCATTGGTAAATTAAGGGGAAATATCTATCGAGCAAATAAGTTATTAATAAACTGTTTTGACAAGAAATCAAAAAGGTTAAAAAGAGAAAGGATGGATGGAAGCATGAGGCAAAATTCTGGATCAAAAGGAAAATGGATGTTAAATAATGCAGAAAGGAATCATTATTCATACACTCTACTCTCTCTCTTTATATATGGTTGGCCCCATTTACTACTAAAGGGTATTTTTATTAACTGAGAGCTTCATTAAATAATTGAATGGTGTAAATGTTAAATAATAGGACTTGTACCTTTTCAAGAATTCCTATAAATTCACCTTTATATTATTTCTTCTATTGAATTCAGTTTATTTTTAAAGCTCCAATTCACAAAATGTCACCTGGAGGCACTTTACTGAGATGATTCAATCAGATGATACAGTCAAAGTGTTCAAGGTTTCCGATCTAAGGAAAACCATCTGAGAAGATTGTTACATAAACAATAATAGAGTGTGTTCAGTCAGAGGCTTCTCCAGATCCGGTGCAACACAGACTGATACAGAAAATCCCTCCTACCTACAGCTATCATAGATTCCCCTTAGGATTAACAAAATTGTATTAAACTGAATGGCAATCATGAGGAAAATAATTGTGCAGCAAGTTCTAACTCTAAAACATGCATCAATCTGTGCTTTTTTTTTTCTTTAAAAGAAAAGAACCTTTACATTTCCACTGCAAGCTTTTTTTTTTTTTTTACTAAAACTGTTGTCAGGTTCATATGCCACAGCAGTGGGCTCAAGGTCCAGTGAAGAGCTGATGTGAAATTTGTTAGAAAGAAAGACTAACTAGACTAAGTCTGTGGGACTGGAGTGAAATGACATAAAAGAATCTGTCATGGTGAGGAACTCAACCCAGTTTTGATAGAAACCACGTGAATACTCCCCAGTGTCGATGACGAGTCCCCACAGACGGCTTTGGCCCTTTTTGTTCCTCACAGCCAGCTGAGCCTCGCGCCCAGTCACATTGAAGCTGATGTTCACAACCTGAGCTACCAGAAGGTAGATCAATCCAACAGTGATAATGCTGCTGTACCAACAGCAGGTGAAGCAAAGGGCCGTGCTGTAAACACACATGGAGCAAACACATCACTACATGTCATATAACACACACTGCTTATAAAAAAAATAAAATAAAAGATGTTAAAAACTTAAAAGTCAATCGCAGAGTAGACTTCTGCTCCAAATGCATCTTTTTCTTGATAAAACATTAATATTTCAAGTTTGTCGATATTCTCCTGCAGACAGTTTTTAAAAGGGCTGCAGCACCTGGGCTGGCTGTAGACGCCGGGGCAGTAGAAGAGGGCCGTCATCAGATACTGACGAGGACAGAGGCTGCGGAGCACCACACTGATCCCGTACACGGCAGTCAGCACAAACACACAGAGGGTCTGCAGGAAGCTGCGGTGATTTGCTTGTCCCACGCAGCTGTTTATCCTGCAGCATCTCAACATGCAACACAGACGGCAGACGAGTCAGTTGATGGAGAGAAAAATGCATCTAAAATTTTATTTCACATTTTCTCATGTTACAGTCAGAAGCTTTGATTTACCTAACTTAGTGAATAATTAAAAGCTAAAATAATCCATCGTTTTCAAAGTGCTTCAATAAAGAAAAGTGTGGCATCAATTTCAATTCAATTCTGTCCCCATATGAACTAAGAGCAACCGATTTAATTTAAAGCCCTTGATTAATAAACCCAATCCAAGAGTTTGTTACTCAATCTCAAAATCTCAGTATAAATGCTATTAATTTGTCAAGGTGTCAGATGTTTGCCCAAAGTAACTCAGAAGCAGCTTCAGAGACCCACAGATCAGGAAGGTTGTCTGCTAAGAAAAGTATTAGGAATGCAGACCATTAATCTGACCCTTATAGAAGATTGTCATGAAAAAAAGGATTTGTTTTTGTTTTTAATATAAGAGAGTACTCTAGTCAGTGTCCTCTTCCCTCCATAAAAGACACTTCATCCCGGCGCTGCGTGCCCCAATCCCATAACATCATCAATGACCCCTCACACCCCCACCATGGACTGTTCTACTTGCTGCCCCATGGGAAGAGGCTTTGCAGGATTCAATGCAGGTCCAGCAAATTCTAAAACAGCTTCTTCCCCACCGCCTTCAGACAGCATAAGTGTTGAAAAAACTCTAATAGAGTTGGGTTTCTATTAAAGTGTTTCATTTTTCATGTAGGCCAAGCAGACTTTTATTTAATATCTACATGCTCCCCCTGACTTAGATCTTAATAAAGAACAACACAAGTTACCATAACTATGCAGACGACACACAGCTGTACGATGTGACCATGTGACTTTTGACCTTTTCAGGCACTTGGTAAATAATTGAATAAAAAATTCTAAATGCACAAATGTGCCAATATTTTATTTAGTTGAAGCAAAATAAAACTGAAGAAATATTTTTTGCACCAAATAAAAAGCATTTAAAAGTTATCACTAATATTCCAGACCAAATTCCAGTCAGTCAGGCTCTAAATCGGTGTGGTGATGGATTCAGACCTGAACCTTTAAAGATTCATAATATCAGTAAAAAAGTCATCCTCCTGTCACCCACAGAACATTTCTAAGAATAAAGGTCTTACGTCTCAACAGGACCTTGAAAAACTACTTAAAGAGTTCATAATTAGTATAATTAATTGATGGTATATTCACAGGCCTCCCTGAAGAATGGATCATGTAGCTGCAGCTGATTCCGAATTCTGCTGCCTGCACCCTCACCAAAGCTAAGAAGGTTGACCACATCAGCCAAATCCTCAAAAGTATAAAGTCCCAAAATGTAAAGATTTGTGTGACTTAAAAACTGCTCAATTCATCTATAAATTTAATACATTTCTAATAAAAGGGTGTATGAGCATCATGCTGTAGGATAACCACTGCTCTGCAAGGATAGAGAAGCAGGCAAAGTTGATCAGGAGATGGATGGAGCTAAATTTAGATCAAACATCTGGTTGTGAAAGAGGACTGGGGAGGGAGGTTTATTAACGTGTTTTATAACCATGTTTCACAACTTGCATTTAGTTGTACTTTGAATTATAGTCAACAAGAGAAAATGATTTAGATGCACTAAGTTTTTAAAAGCCATTTATGTATTTGTAATTTATTTTTATAAAACAAAAAGACATTCAAAGATACAAATCTAATCTGGTGTGAGAAAGGCTTAGATTTAATTTTTAAACTATATTGCCCAGCCCCAAAGCTGGTTGATATATAGGTTGGTCCTGTTGTGAAAGGTTAGGAAGGAGGAGTACTAATTATGTCACATTTAAAAATTTCTGTGTTCTTTCCACTTTGAGTTACTCTCCATATACATTTTCAATCAAATAAAATGTTTCTAAAGTGGCAAATCATATTTATCTCTAATCTGAACAGTGTTAACTTCTATCTAATTTAGATAAGCTTGAGTTATTTTCTCACCAGGATTCTAAGCAACTTGCATCTTTGCATTACTGAACAAATAAACGTTTTTTTTTTCAATCTGTATTTTAAATAACATTAAAATGCCAAATGCAGTATTGCTAGCAGATAACTCACACATCTTCTGATAATTCTGTAACATATCCAAGTGTGAAAAAGTGAGCCTTTTTTTTCTGCAGGTATGCAGCCTGGGCACTAGCATTCACTAGATCCAGCATCTTATTTGGGAAGATCAGCAAGAAAACGGATCTAAACCATTATAACTAAGACCCACCAGACACAGTGGTGGTCCAGACGTTGAACACATAATCCACAGGTTCTGCAGTGTCCAGCACGCGGGGGTCGCATTATTTTGCACACAGGACACAAGGTCCATTTTGTTGAATTTGGATGTTTTCTTGTCTTTTCTGAGTCTGCTGACTGAATACATCCATCAGAATTGGTTAACTCATTCTCCGCATCCATCTGCTGATGGTTTGCTTCATGCAGTGAGGCAGTGACAAATCCCGGACCTCTCTTAGTGTGAATAAGGGACACTATGGTGAGAATCATCCCAGTGGTCACAGCAAACGTCTGCAGTGGGCTTACATCTCCACGGGGTAAGATCTCTGTGATGAAGAGGTAATACATGTAGGCCAGAGAGTACAGTGCAAGGGTGAGGAAGAAGAGGGTGCGCCTTTTCCTTCGGTGCGTGGCATAGTAGTAAGACAGCACCAGGCCTGGCAGAGCCGTCAGGATGATAATGCCCAGCAGGTAGTGAAGAGCTGCAGCTTTCAGCAGGAGAGGCAGTAGAAGCAGAGCTGGGATCATGGAGATCTTCATGTTGTCCATCATGGTCCCAAAGGCAGGACACTGGATCCCACAAGAAGGTGGTTTCTCCTTCAGCCAGCTATGGACAGCAGGGACATGAGTCATAACAGAAAAAATATACCATCAGACATTGTGCAGTAGCAGTTTATCTCAGCTGAATTGTGAAACTCTTGTGCTGCAAACTTTTTGAGGCTAATTACTGGCATTTGTGTCACTATTAACTTGATTTCTAATATAACATTCCTTTGTGTTCAAACCCTTAGCATAAATGCAAATTCACATTAAATTTGATATGTGTTTTTAACATATTTAAATCTTTAAAGCTCTCAGAAAAGAGGACGAACAAGTAGTATCAGTTAGTGAAAAAAAGATTTAAAAAGTTTTATCTTTAGATTCAATTTAGCAGTGCTGATAGTTTAGACTAACTGTTCAGCCTTTCTTCTCAGAAACAAATTTAAAAGAAAGAATTAAATCATTTTAGGCTACATATCTTCCAAAAAATACTTAGAGACGTTTTAAATGTCGAAAAATTTTATAGTAATGTCATGTTTAAGGGTTTAATTTGGCACAATATCTATTTGTTTATTCTTTTGCACTGCTCTGAACCTTCTACATTAATGCCTTTTGCACCATGTCTCTCCTACACTTTTCACATTTTGATCACTGCTGCTCTTTATACATTGAAATGTTCATTTCAGTGCTAAACTGCTCATTCAATGCCGAAAAGCTGTGTCTATCAAAATTTTTTTTTTATGCATTCTTTGTATACTAAATGACAATAAAGTTTTTATAAGTCTAGTTTTGATTGTTTTCCTACGTTTACTTAGTTTGGGTTATTAGTTATGTCTTTTCATAGTTATTCTATTATTTTCTAGTTTACATACAGCAAGTTGTGGATAATCAATGGACTCTGTCGCCTGTTTAAGTGGCTCACGTTGAAGGATTGCTTCCAATAAGCAAACATTTTCTTCCTACATTTTTTTCAGCTTTCTGTTACAGTCTCACAGATTTCTGTATCATTGTAGCAGTTTCATCACAGTGCTCATACCTACTGAAAGCTTCATCCAGGTCTTCACAGTCACAGCAACACCTGCACTGGTTGATATCACATTCGCAGCAACACATACGATCGTCTGGCTCTGGAGGCTTCAGCTTCTCCCATATCATAGTGACCTGCTAAATATGCCACTAACGTTTTGAGCCACCACAACTTTAAAAGAAAATAGAAGGATAGATATGCAACATGTCTGTTAGCTAAATAGTAAAAAAAAAAAACATGTTTAAAAAAATATTTCTAACACATAGATATCTCCAAAGTGTAGCGACTGAATTCAGAATTATCGTACAATATTAAACTGACAGATTGATTATGAACAGCATTAAACAGGGAAACAGCAAAATGGGTCTATTGTAACTTTGGAGGAGCGCCACCGCTCAAGTAGTATTAGGTAGTACAGGCCCGTATTCACAAACATTTGCAAAATGTCTTAGAATTCAAAGATTAAGATAAAATAAAAATAAAAAACATCAAAATTATGCTCTTGTTTTGATACAGGGATAAAATAAGGTATATACTAAATGAAGGAGAAGGCACTGCTGTCAGAAGAGTCAAAAAAGAAAACGGTTTGCAAACATGGAAGTCTGCAAGATGAAGTGGAAAACTACCTCATCATTCTCTGTCTTTTCAGCAAGGTTCAGGTATTTGGGCAGAGTTGATTGTAAGATGTAGCTGAATGCTACAGTTAGCCAGTGCTACATTAGAACACTTTAGATCTGATCATATTTATTGGTGGCCTAGTCAAAGTTCAGACATATGATGAAAGGAGAATCAGTGGTAAGAATTGAAATGTTTTTGTCCTCCATGCTTTTTCTGTATCTTGCAAAGAAAAAAAATGCAAAATGTCTCTAAATGTGCAAAACCATACATCGGTAGAATAGCAGCTGTAACAGCAGCAAAAAACACTTCTACAGAATACCTGCATGGAACACTTTTCAGATTTTATTTGTTAAGAAACTGTGAAAACGATGCCACCACTTTCATGTTACTTAAAATTAGGCAAAATATTGTTGTACAATTGCAAAAAAAAAAACCACAGTTACATTTCTGTGATTAAGTGGGGATCTGAATACCTTTGTGATACATGGCTTAATCCTCATAAAGGTATGTATGCTCCTCAAATTAGCCTTTTAAATCGGACCAAAAACTGCTAGTTTTTCCTTAATTTGAGCTGCAGGGTAAATGTTAAGATGTCATGTTGAGATAACAGCTGCTAATCTAATTTTGGGTGTTGCCTTGTGAAAGAGCAGAGACAAGAATTCATCACATTTACACCACTTTCCTTTACATAATAAAAAGTTGATGATTTATGATAAACATGTGCAGACGACAGTGAAAAATTAAAGGATTGTACAGATTGAATGCAATACAGGCTCCCACCAGAATATTTAAAACATGCTTTTTCATACATATGTACTTTTTGTTTGAAAAAAGAAATGACTATAATTCTGATTGCTTTTACATCCCAGAGGGTCTAATGTAATTTGTTAAAACAAGGCCAATGAATCTGAAGGGACTAACTATCTGGGTCAGTAAACCCAAGCCCATAACGCTCTGAGATCAGAGACGTTAGACAGATGTTTTAAATGAATTTACATTTCTTACCCAGATCTACATGAAACATAATTTTAAAAAAGGACAGTTTTTGAATAATTGTGCATTTAACTATAATAAAAATCAGCATCCGCTGAATTATATACTAAAAGTTTTAAAAGGATGAAGAACACATTTGCAAAGTAAAATCATGGGTTTCTTTTTGACTTACCTTTTGTTTGTGATAAAATACCACCTAAAAAAGTTAGATTCTCTTATTCCAAGTGAAAGTTAAGCAGTCCTAAGGAGATGAATGAGGATGAAGAGAAAAAATGAGCAACATGACCTCTTGTCATCGAGCTCCTGTGAGTGACTGACGGGAAGGATGAACAGAGCAGCCTAGTAGCTCATCAGTCATTTGTGTTGGGAAAAAAAAGGAAACTGGTATTTTACATCGCTGGTTGGGCTGCAGCTGCAGCCTGTCAGTGCAGGGAAATGCTTTTCATTGCTTAGATTCCCATAGAGGATGTGTCCTAACCGAAGGCAGCTTTGATTCCTCCTGAAGTGGTTTTGATATTGTATTGCATCTACCAGCTCACGTAACATTAAATAGTTTACAAGTTGTCCCCTGGCGTACACTGTCAGTTGCCATTTTAGATTTAAACACTGGCATGCTTGGTAAATTTAGGATCCACCTCAGTGGGTTGGGGCAACCATAATCTGGGAGCCTGTCGTGCCGTTGCAGGACAGCTGATTGGTCTGTGCTGAGGTCTTCAAAAGCGGCAACAGTAGCCCTGATAATCTACACTGAGCTGGATGAGGTGTGCAGCATGAGAAAGATGACAGGCACTCATAAGATTAGAGAGTGAGCATGATCCATGAACAGCCCCACCCTCAGGGATCACATTTCCGCCCACAAGATGTTTGACCTTGCAGCTTCCACTCAGGAAACTGTGTGAGAGTGTTTATGGGAGATCTTTGCTCTGGTGTGTCTGTTTTCCAATAATCTCTTTCCAATAATAACACTTTTTTTCACCTAAAGTGACAACATGGTGACACTTCAAGGAAGTTTTCTCTACAATCATCTCCTCCCCTGCGGTGTTTAAAAGATGGTTCTGCTCTATCCTAATAAACACCTCAACAATTCATACCCGTTGAACCTCTTGACATTTTGTCACATTAAGTCTCAATCCTTAACAGGATTGTTATTTTTTCCCAGTGTGACAGCCAAAAACTAAGATAAGAAATACTTACAAAATTCAGGTGAGATATTGACAAAAGCAAACAGACATAGACTAATGACTAAAAACATTAGAATAAAAAAAAAAAGCAACAACACCAACCCATTGTTGCCAAGTAGTGTTTTAGATGTAAAAGGAAAATGATTTGGTGCTGAGGGACTACACACAGACAAACATGCAGGTGACATAAATACATTTGGTTCCCTATAATTTAAAATAAAAAATGAAACAAATTGTGGAATAATATGTTATGAAAAGGGATTAACTGACTCAACAACACCATCCAGAGAACTGAGAAACCTACTGTTTAAAAAGGTTAAACACTGTAGGACCACTCACAGTATTACAACCCATGTTAAGTCAAATGCATTAAATCCGGTTTGTTGGTTATCAGGAATCCCAGATAGTCTCGGTAAAAAAGGAAACAAAACGCACCTCTTTACTAATAACAACAAAAGGGAAGCTGTTAGTACACACAACACACTACTCTTGCAAAGTTGGGAATGAAACTGATAATATCCTGGCAAGCCAAGGAAAGCAATTACCTCTTTAATGGTCCTAGGAAGCCAATCGGAAAGTATCTGGTACATTACAAAGTCCAAATGGCTTTCTCTAGAACTTGTCCCGTTCTAGTTGAGCTCTAAAGGTAGTCTAGGTATATCTCAGGGTTCAACCCTCACTTGCCTGTAGCCACTGGCAATTTTAAGTGTGGTGAATCAAAATGTGGTGTGGTGAATTAGATAGGTTAGAGAGGTCAAGGTCTCCTCGATTCAAGGGAGGGGAAAGCATCCTTCAGTGTGAAAGAATTATAATCCACACAAAAATGACAATTGCCATCCTTCTGAGCCTTTATTATGGGTGCAGTCCAGGGACTGGAACTCTGCAGGATTACCTTCTTCTCCAGCATATCTTCTAGCAGGACTCTTATTTCCATAAAGATCATAGGTGGTATAGGGTAAAGTCGCTCCCTAACCGGGGAATGCATCCCCAGGGTGAATTTGATGTTTCACCAATTCTGTGTATCCTAAATCATCCTTATGAATTGCAAACACCCTTACCCAGAGTTTTGACAAGGGCTTTAAGACCATGTTTCCCTGCTCAGTCAAATCCTCCTACCCTGGCAAGTTCCCCAGTACTTCAGCAAAAAATGTCTCTTCTTCTCCAGCCAACAATATCTATCTCAACTGTTTCATCATCCTGCCTGGTCAGGCTGAGGTCAGGTCGGTTTGCTAACCTATGAAGACAAGGGGACAATTTCTGAATCCTGATTGGACACTGCCGTGTTTCACAAAAGGAAACGTTCTTGCCACACAGAGCACCTCATGGTCAGGTAATGTGATTAGGCCACAGTTATTATGCCCATGAGGGTCCAGACTACCTTCTCACTGCTGGCTGGGAATGGTAAGGCCTGTACGACTTGCTCAACATAAAAAAACAGATGCATCCATCCTCGCTCTTGATAGCAGCTGCTCGTTAACACACTGCAAATTTTACTGCTTCAAGCCATGTCTCTGGGTTACCAAAGGTTTTAATATCATCCATACCAATAAGCAGGGGAGCCGAAAGGCAATGTATTCTACTATTACAATACCACACCCTGGGATGATCACACCATTTACTTCAAAGTCCATCACTGTATATGCTTTATATGGAATAGATAATCCATTTGCAGCTTTAAGAGTCAGTTTACTTGGGTCTTTATTATAAGATAAGGAGTTTGATAGATTATTGTGGTCAAAAACACTCTGTTAAAAACATCTGTTAGCCCAATCAGCTTAACCCCATTAACCTTCAACTTTCACGTGCCAACAAATCATGTCCCTTGTTCCACTACCTGCTACTTGGACCTCAGAAGTAGGGTATGTTTATTTAAATTGGCTTTTGACTCAGATGGAGCAAATGGCAGAATCTTGCAATATTTCTCCAGACATTTACCTGTGCTCATACTTCCTGTAGGAGCTCCTGGCTGAATGTGTCAGTCCAGTATTTTTTCTGAAGTGCAGGTTTAGAAGCATTGGACTCATCCACAATTTGCACGGCAATAAAGGTTGCATTTTGGTTACGGTGGGCATATGTCCTGATCGTGGTCCTCACCTCTAACTTGTGAATCCCAATCAACAGCTGATCTGTAAGATGGTGCTTTGTCAAGTGGCCCATCTGAATCACATTTCAACCTACATATTAATGTATGCAATATGAGTACATAAGACATCAAGTGCTCATTTGCAGTTTGTTTGCAGCTAAAAACTGCGACCTTAAAGTTGCTAAGGGAACTCTGTCAACAAATAAAATTAAAGTGATAAAAAAATCTTTTGCTGCTGTATAATGTTTTGTCTCCCCCAAAACAAAGACTTCCCACTTAGCTTCATCAGTCAGAACACCAATTTGCTGTGTCGCAATCGAATTCTGTGACGTTAACAGACTCTGAATGTCTTCTTTCCGTTCCCCATATTTTAATTTTTCATCATCATCATGAAAAGAAAACAAAAAAACAGTAAATAGAGTGACCCAACTTTTGGAATGAACTGCATCTTATGGTCCACAATAATATCCCGCCAGCAGGGCCAATTGTAATATGTTGTGGGACTAACTCACTCGACAACCAGGGAAATAGGCACAACAAACGGGAAGCAGCCAGTATCCCACTCAAGAACACACAAATAATATCCCTCAAGGGTCCATGGTAAATTACACACATCATTTAAAATAACAGTAATTCAATGTACAGTAGGTCGGTAGCTATGTAAGACATCTTGATTAGCTAGTGGAAACCAGAATATTGGTCCTGGAAGCGGGTCTCACCATCAAACTGGGAGCAGATGAAGCTGGCTACCAGTGATGGCAAAGGTTCCACATGATCAGTCAGGTGGGCTGAAGGTGGTACAGGCCCAGAGCAGAGGACATGAAGCACCACCCTGGCTCCTAGCAACAGTTAGACATGGAATGGTTGGCTATTATACAGGCTACCAAGTGCCAACAGCACATTCCTAGTGAATTCCAAGGAAACAGGAACAAAAGGTTCTGTAAGTATGTAATAGTATGAAATGAAATGGTAGATACTCTAATTAAATCTGTACAAATGCAAAACTAAGTACTGCAAAACACTTTTAGATGGCCCTAATCAGTAAATATTTAATAGCACTTTTTTCTTGAAATGACAACTACAAGTCTTTTGGGTTATGTCTGTTAAGCACACATTGGCAGAAAAACATTTAGATTTCTCAAAATTTTTATTGAAAAACTGAAGCGGCGTCAGCGTCTAAGGCAGTGACGTCTGCAGGAGGAAACAGAAGGTTAGTGACCACATCTTAATGGAAGTGGATAATAATGAACGTGTGAGTCACTAACCTGGCTTTATAGTTCAGTTTGAGCCCAGAGGATGAGGATGCTTCCAGCTGATTGAATGACAGGCAGGAGATCAGAACCACGCAGTGTAGGAAGGCTAATCCAGAGGGCCAAGCCAAAGCCGATGTCGGTGACATGATCAGTTGTCAGAGCCAGAGGTCAGAGAGGTCACCACAGCCAGTGTGGTGCTGAAGGGGGAATCAAGGATGAAGTCGGGTCACAGTTTGAAGTATGGGGCACAGACAGGCACAGCTCTGGCAGGAGTCGGAGGACAGATCGGGCAAACAGATCAGACGGGGACAGGCAGGCTCAGAGGTCAAGAGGCAGAACAGGTTAGGATCAGGTAATCAGAATCCAGGTACGCTAGAATAATTCTCACCAATGGTTAAAAAATAATCTGGCACTGAATGACTGATCTGAAGGCCGGTTAGATGGAGACTTATACAGGTGGATCTGATAAGCAGGTAATGAGTAATGGGCAGAGCTAAACAAGTGTGAGAAATGAGTAATCAGACCAGACTTCAGTGCCAAGCTCATGACGCCCCCACATCTACGTTGAACCGTTTTCACAGGTTCTTAGTTGGATCTATGTCAGGACTTTGACTGAGCCATTCTTCTACATTTAATGAGCTTTGATTTAAACTTTTCTGCCATAACTCTGGCTCTACTTTAAAGGTAGAAGACAAAAGTTAGAAAGAACTAACTTCCACCCCAGTTTTAAGTCCTCTACAGCCTCCAAAAAGTTTTCTTCCAGGATTATCATGTATTTAATTGCATCAACTCTCACAAGTCACTCTGAGAAAAAACAATACCCACAGAATGTAGCAAACCAACGAACACTAGAAATGACCAAGTAACCAACAGGTAATTGCATATCTTCATTCTTTTTAAACCATGTTTATTCTACTTCTGGTTACCTACATATTGTTATCCCATGCATGACATAAATATAAATAAACCTGTTAGATAAAATCAAAAAAGAAAAATAGAGTAGTAGAGGTACTTTTGGGGGTCGAGTGAGTTCATCCATCTGCTAGCTTTTCTTCACCACTAAGAAAAGAAAAGATAGAATATGGATTATAAGTGTTTAATGCAAGCCTCACTGTGTTAACATCCAGCTGCATAAGAAATGAAAAAGCACTCGGACGTCTGGAAGATTGGACTTCCTGGAAGCTACCAGAGCAAATCAAAGTTATTATCTGGTTATTATAAGACATAATTGTACAGAATAAGAATGCTACCATCACTTTAAAATCAGTTAAAACAATGCAGAGGCAGAATCACATGCTAGAGGTTATTTGCATTAGCAAAAGAAACAATCTTTTTTTTTTTTTGTGGTTAATTTACCTTTTATGACTTTCCATACACTCGTCATCAATCTTTATAAACCAAAGAAGGAGGAGGAGATTCAGATGCATTATGAGCTATAGGTTTGGTGTATTCTGAGCCCTTAATGTCCACACAAATGTGTGTCTAGACAAACTGAATCAATGCAGGCGAAAAGATGCTGCTCTTGCCCTTATGGGTTGAGCTTCCATTAGTCTTAATGGAACCCGGAACCTGAGATAACAGCTCTAAACCAATTTGGTAGATGCTTTGCTGGGGCAAAACACTGAAGCAGCAGAATGCGTTGAAGTTCACCCCTAAGCCACATGTTTACTGCTGGGCAAATTTCTTAATGCTTGCTTAACTGCATTCTTCGTCTTTACAAATTTCTTATGATCGCTCACAAAGCTCTGAAGAAAGATTTCCTAGTTCTTTAGTATTTTGTAATGCAGGCAAGTAATGCAGGAAAAAAAGTTAAGGACAGATGCTTTACTGCGAGACCCTAATAAAGGAAAATTTTTCTATAATTCTGGATGATAACTTCGTTATACTTAATTTTCTCAGGTTTATAACTGATGCTAACGATGTCAATTTTAATTTAATATGTAGCGAACAATCAGTTGGTGCAGCACGGAGTCCGACCACTGATAAATTAATGGTCTGGATAAAGCAAATTATTTTGATGGTTTTTATTTTTTTTTAATACTAACAGATGATAACGAAAAGGGAGCTCAAATGAAACAAAAATTATTCTATTCTTAAAATGTAAGGAGTAGAAAATAGAGATATTTTCACAAAAAAAAAATGTAAGGAGTAGAAGTAAAAAAGTTGCATAAAAAATAATTAATCCAGTAAAGTATAGTTAGCCAAAATTTCTACTTAAGTAAGGTTGCACTTTTTTAGTTGACACCTCTGTATTTATTGGACGAGATTCTTAAAAGAAATTAAGATTTCATGATTACCGATTTGTTGATATGGCTGAATGTTTTAAATCCTTAGCCTCTCTTTATACGCTGGCATTTTATAAGAGTTCATTATGCCATGTAATTCACAGGTATTTACAAGGAGGACAAAAAAAAGATGTGAGCAAAAAAAAAACACTTCCCCTTTTAAGAAATGTTAATATTTTTTCACACCTCAGCCACATTTTTTATCTTGTTTTATTATATGTTTGTGATGGTTGGATAGAATATGTTTTCTCCCTAGATCTCTTTGATATATTAACATTGACATGAAATCATCACCAAAAAAAGGAGTAGAATCCTGTATGAAGAAAACTAATTAGATGAAAGTAGTTACTCAGCTGTGACGTGACTCAGGTTTTGGGGGTCTTTTTTTATCCACTGGTTATTGAATGGGGTTTTTCTGAGTTTCCTTGTCTCTTTGTTTAGGACTCTTTCTCCATTTATTCTTCCTTTGCTCATATAAAGTCTGGCATTAGCAGATGCTGTAAGAAATCCCACACCATGAAACTCTTACCTGCAAACCTCACTTCTGGGATCCTTTTTGGGCGGTCTTGTTCAGAACCAATATTTCTCCAACTAGGGCATATGTAATGACATCCAGAGTTCAACTTCGGCCTCATCTGACCAGGCAGTAGTCTCCCAATAAGTCGGCTTGCCAAAATCTTCTGCAGCCTGCTGCTGTATTAACAAACAACACACTTCAATGTATTTATTTTTCTTTGTTCTGCATTGGGGTCTTGTGCAATGAGCATAGCAGATATTAAAGCTACATTTTTTAGATATTTTCTTGCTGATTCCCAGGAAAATCTAGAGCTTTCTGAGTGCTCCTTTGGTCTTATAAGAAATTTAGAGAGATTACTTTTTTGCTGCAAGAAGGGTTCTTAATGCTCTTTTGTTCAGCCAATCATAAATATCTGTGCAACACCATCTGAAGTCCACCAGTTAATGTTAAAACAGATGACACTGATTTGCACATAACAGAAGAAAAGCTTTATTAATCCAGACATTGGTAGCTGGTTTAATGGCTTCCAATAGCTTCCTGCATCTTTTTCTTCATGTGTCGATTACTTATTCCCAGTGTCCCATCACACTTTATTTCATCATGTGTGCATTTGGTTCTACAGACATCCCAATTCTCATATCTTTTGATCTGACAATAAAAAAAGAGCATAACTGTTTCGATCTTGTGGGATCTCATAATGGTGTTACAGTTTCTTTCTTTCTTTCTTTCGTAATTATTTGAAGATAAAACCCTGACACATCCTGCAGAATATCAAGCTGTCAGTTAATTATTATAGCGGTGCTAAATTCAGAGTAATATCTTTGCAATCAATGTAATATCCATCAACTTGGCAAAGAGCTGTATGTCATCTGATTACAATTTATAACAAATTAGACACAATTCAAATACCGTAGATATAAGAAACAAAACAGTGAAGACTAAAAGAAACAGCAAACAGATAAAGGAAACTTAAACCTTTGGCCATGAACTTTGCAGTAAACATGTGTAGGTATAACTATAGATGTGGGCATTAAAAACATAAAACCTCTGAAAAGCAACGGTATCCTGATATGCTGATGAACTTTCCATCTTTTGGCTTCTTCTTGCAAGTAAATAAGCTAATGTTGATGTCAGATATCTGAACAAACCATCTTAGCAGGCCATGCTTTTGTTTTTTTTGCTTAGACTGTTGTCAACAGTCTTACAAATTGCTTCCAATGGCTGTGCTCTTTGCAAGAGAAGGAAACTAGTTGAAAATCACCAAGTTAACAGAGTTTGAAAAGATGCAGCATAAATTAAACACAAAATGAGTTCTGAAGATTTTAAGATATCAGCAATCTTTAGAGCTTGTCAAGTCACTGTGATTTAAAAGCACCACCTACTGTAGTGGGGAAATATGCAAAATTTTTGAAAAAGTTTAGATAAAAGGTTTGATCTTGACTGAAAAACAAGCTGTGGACTGTGACATTAAAAAAAGATGGTCGTGTGTTTAAGATAGAATGGGAACCTAGACACCCATCTGACCAACGATGCTTTCAAACCTTTTTTTTTTTTTTTTTAAAGAGGGGTTGTTCTACACTGGGTTCTTCTCCTAGCTGGATGCATCCAGAAAACCTCAGAAGAATCTGATCAAGAAGCATGTTAATCAAACGCCTGGATTTGGTCAGGAGCAGCTGTGCCCACAGTTCTGCTCCACATCTCTAAAGATGGGTCATGGCTCCCTTCTGCTCCTTGTATCCAGGTTCTTGTTCATTCAGTCATGACCTACATTCCAAGACCAAGAAAGAGTATCAGAGCATAAACACTGTGGTAAATCAAAAGCTTGAGGACTCTGCTCATACACCCCGACAGACAAGAGAAGCATCAACACATCAATCATCTCTTCATCCTTCCTACTCTACCAGAAACCGTTATTGAGACACCAAAACACTCGACTACTCAGCTAGAGGAAAAGTGACCCCTGAGGAGGATGGAGCAGTCCAACCGTTTCATCAAGAAAGCAAAAGCTGCGTCCAAAAACTTTTATCTAGGCTAATTTACATCCCGAGATCCTGTCCATGAACATTTGATTCTGTAGGGGAGAGGCTCAGCTTCATACAGAGAATGAGGACACAGCTTTCGCTTACTTGTTAGTCTTTAAAAGCATCTCCCGTGCCCCAAAGTCTCACAGCTCCATCTATATATTAACTCTGAGCCAAATTGTTTTTATACATTTCATTTATTTATTCAAAGTACCACTGACCGATAGACATACACGTTTCAACAGATTCATTTTACATTTTTATACATTACATCAAGTATACAGTCAACATCACGATCACCTGCATGAAGTAAGAGGTAAAAATAAATGCATTTAACCCCACTGAGAACACCTCGAATCCTCTGTCCCTTTATCCATACGCTTGGTTTAATACATTTTTCAAAAAGCTGCGCTGCTTACGTTCAAGAAGAAGTGAAGAAGTCGCCTTCATCAACGAGACAAGCTGTGAATGGGCTTGAACAAGATGTGAACGTCTTTACAGAACAAAGCAAACATGTTGCTTGTGGGGGTGGTGATGATTTTGATACCAGCAGCAGCTTTTTTTTTTAATCTAAATAAAAAATGATCCATAATAAGATAAAACCTATGATAGTCCTGGAATGTTGAAGGGGATGTAAACAGAAAAAAAAAATATTAATATAAATGAACACAATCACAACAAACGATTCTGGACTCTATGGTTTGACCATCTTCTAGAAGCTCATTCCTCTAAGGTCCGGAAGGCGTTCTGCATGTCCTCCAGCAGCTGGCTGTATTCTGCCTTAATCTTAGCTTCTCCATCTTTAACAGGGTCCTAAGGAAGACACCACAAACACAAACTAATTATTTAATCCATTTTAACTTAGCATGAAATATAAAAAAGCAACCTGATCCTTGGATGTACCTTGAACTTCATGGAGCTGACCCTGTACAGGATCTCTCCCATGTGCTCTCGGATCATGGCCCAGGTGATCTTGTTGTCGCTCTGAGCTGTGGACTCCACTGCATGTCGGGCCATGTCGTAGAAAGCAATCATGTTTGAGAGGATGCCAACGGTTTTGTAAAAGGGGCAGAACCTGCGTGCGGAGGACAGAGGAATGTGTGAACCTTGCAGTTTATGTAATAATCACATGAAGGAACGTTTAAAACACGTGCATCCTTAGACAATAACTTGTTTCTGCTGTTTTCATCAAAACCTTATCTTCTGAGATGAGCAGAATAGAGATTATAACTGTTTTTAGACTCGCCCATCTACCTAAGCTTAACACAAATAAGCTATCTTCATATGAACCATGAATATCACGTTAATAATTCTAATCCCAACTCTTCAACTTTAATTAAGAGAGTCTTAGACAAAGCAAGTTTAGAGGTTCAAAGTGTATCACGCTTTCAGGGAAGAGGAGAAATAATCATTCAGCCTTTCCTGAACCCAACAAGACTAAGTGCACATCATAAAAATAATCCTAGTGGACAAGCGAAAGTTAAAGATGTTAAATGTTTTTAAGCCTCGTTATCAAGAATGGAGTCAAGACCGGTTCATCTGAGGCAAAGAACGCACATTTCAAGACCAAGACCAAATGTCTAGACTATATGAAAAGCAAACACTGATCTGGTTCATAACAGGTCTGCATCTACTGATTATTTTGCAAACTGATTAATCTGTTGATTATTTCTTCAAATAATCGATTAATAAGTGGATAGCAAAAGCAAAATTAAAGAGGACATTTCACAAAATTAAACCAGGTGAAACAAACTTTTCCACTTGAGGAGATCTGGACAGGCATATTGACAGACGAAAAAGATTTGTTTTTTTTTTTTATTCAAAATTTTTACATCTCTCTTTTTTTTTTTTAAATGTCTGTATAATTACTGCTGTAGTGTTTTGCTCTATCAGCTAAAGGCATATTTTACAGTTAATGATTGATTGATTACAAATTAGTTGACGATTATTTCAATAATCGATTAATCATTATTAATTCATATGAAATATGTCTGTTCCACTGTAACAAAAGAATCTGGACAATGGTAAAGTATACAGAAACACCCATTAAGACTTATGTCTATCTTTTCCTTTTGAATAATATTTCAACATTTTAATATTTAACTGGGCATACTGGTTTGTTTTGTTGCTTCTCTGTTATCTGACCGAGTGGTCAGTATATTTTCTCTTCAAGTTTATAATGTAAGAGAACGAAGCTCTGGGCTCCTAAAAAGCACATCAGGAATGGATGGGTGATGACAGACAGAACCCCATCACTGGGCTGTACGTGTCATAGTAATAACAGTGGCTAGCGTTAGCTTATGTGGTTAAAAGGTTTGTTACTTTACTGTTGCAGAAACCAGAGCTTTACTGACCATATTTTTTGTACTGATCTTTTAATGTTCCTCACAACCAACAGTGTTGTAATGCTAGCTTTTCATGTAGCACCACTCAGTTTCACTTTTCCCTGTCCATCTGCCTCTTAGGGAAAGTTCCTTTAAACAAGACTTTGGTCCTTAGTTTGTTGTAGAATATTACCATCGCCAAGGAGGTAAAGTTTTAAGTCAGTTTTGTCTGTCTGTTAGCAGGATTATTTGAATTTTTACAGGTTTTAATGACATTTTTACCAGTAATGTGAGTTATGCCATTTAATTTTGGTGATGATCCAAACACTAAGCTGGATACAGGAATTTTTGAAAGAATTAATTAATATTGACAGATGGGGATAACGGCAGAACAAGCAGTTCCCTCTGAAAGCTGAGGGTGGCAGCAATGACTACTGACAGGATCAGCATCGGAAGCAAAAAGTCAGGAAGGATTATACCAGACAAATATACAAACATAAAAGAAAAGGGAGCCAAGAGTGCAAAGTGAATGAAGGCGAGAGCAGAACAGACACCATAGGCTGCAGCCACATGCTGTGCTTCAGTCAGGGCAGCCACCAAGAAGCATATTCATTGGTTTGTTAGCAAGATTGCTTGAAAAGTTTTCATGAATTTTAGGGAAATATTTACCAAAGGTGCACCTCACAACAAGGAACAATCAATTAAGATCTGGTGATGGTGCAGATCATCAGCAAGTTTAAAATTTAAGTCACAACATACACCACAATCTGCTGCTTGGCGGAGGTCTGATCTCTCAGAGTGCTTCTCTAGTTTTTTTCTGCTTTTACGTGAAATGTTTGTAGACTTTCCAACTTCAAGCACTATCATGGTCTGGGAACGCAGCAGAGAGGTGAGGGGTTGAGCCTTGGCTATTGCCAAAAGTAGAGCAACAGCTTTATGAAATGTGAACGGATCAGTTAACACTGATTTTGACACAAAGGAATATCTTTTTTTTTGCCAAGGTTTTACAGCACTAGTGGATAATTGTTTTGTACAGTGGGCTCACAGGAAAGGGGGTAGAGACAGGGGGAGCGACATGCAGCAAAGGACCACAGGTCTGTTTCTAACCCGGGTTGGCCACGTCGAGGACTAAGGGTCGTGCGTGAACCACTGGGCCACCGAAGCACGCAGCCACAGAGGAATATCTTTGAAAATATATTTTTTTAAATAATAAAGATGACCCCTATATATATATAGATATACCCTCACCGGCCACTTTATTAGGTACACCTGTCCAACTGCTCGTTAACACTTAATTTCTAAGCAGCCAATCACATGGCGGCAACTCAGTGCATTTAGGCATGTAGACATGGTCAAGACAATCTCCTGCAGTTCAAACCGAGCATCAGTATGGGGAAGAAAGGTGATTTGAGTGACTTTGAACGTGGCATGATTGTTTGTGCCAGAAGGGCTGGTCTGAGTATTTCAGAAACTGCTGATTTACTGGGATTTTCACGCACAACCATCTCTAGGGTTTACAGAGAATGGTCCGAAAAAGAAAAAACATCCAGTGAGCGGCAGTTCTGTGGGCGGAAATGCCTTGTTGATGCCAGAGGTCAGAGGAGAATGGCCAGACTGGTTCGAGCTGATAGAAGGGCAACAGTGACTCAAATAACCACCCGTTACAACCAAGGTGGGCAGAAGAGCATCTCTGAACGCACAGTACGTCGAACTTTGAGGCAGATGGGCTACAGCAGCAGAAGACCACACCGGGTGCCACTCCTTTCAGCTAAGAACAGGAAACTGAGGCTACAATTTGCACAAGCTCATCGAAATTGGACAATAGAAGATTGGAAAAACGTTGCCTGGTCTGATGAGTCTCGATTTCTGCTGCGACATTCGGATGGTAGGGTCGGGATTTGGCGTCTACAACATGAAAGCATGGATCCATCCTGCCTTGTATCAACAATTTAGGCTGGTGGTGGTGGTTTCATGTTGTGGGGAATATTTTCTTGGCACTCTTTGGGCCCCTTGGTACCAATTGAGCATCGTTGCAACGCCACAGCCTACCCGAGTATTGTTGCTGACCATGTCCATTCCTTTATGACCACAATGTACCCAACTTCTGATGGCTACTTTCAGCAGGATAATGCACCATGTCATAAAGCTGGAATCATCTCAGACTGGTTTCTTGAACATGACAATGAGTTCACTGTACTCAAATGGCCTCCACAGTCACCAGATCTCAATCCAATAGAGCATCTTTAGGATGTGGTGGAACGGGAGATTCGCATCATGGATGTGCAGTAGAGACTGACATTTTTTCGGGAATCCCATGGGTCACGGGATTCCCGTGGGATTCCCGTGGGATGGGAGTCAGTATTAGTAACGATCACGGGATTGGGACGGTACAGGATTAAACATTAACGGGAGCAGACGGGAGCGGGAGCAAACCAATAGTAACTTCCGCTCTGAGTTTTTCACCCGCGCTCAAAAACAACAAGAATGGGAGTGGTGCAGGAGCGGGAGTCATTCTGAATCGGAGCGGGATGGGAGTGGGAGTAATTTCACCAGGAGTGGGACGGGACAGGATTTAGATTTCTACTCTGGCCCGGGATCGGGACGGGACACCATTTTTTTCTGTGGGAGTGGGACGGGACAGGAGTGAAAATCCACTCCCGTGTCAGTCTCTAATGTGCAGCCGACAAATCTGCTGCAACTGTGTGATGCCATCATGTCAATATGGACCAAACTCCCTGAGGAATGCTTCCAGCACCTTGTTGAATCTATGCCACAAAGAATTGAGGCAGTTCTGAAAGCAAAAGGGGGTCCAACCTGTTACTAGCATGGGGTACCTAATAAAGTGGCCGGTGAGTGTGTATATATATATATATATATATATATATATATATATATATATATATACATATACATATACATATACATATACACACACACAGTGAGTCCAAGAAGTATTTGATCCCTTGCTGATTTTCTTCGTTTGCCCACTAATAAAGATGTGATCATTCTGCACGTTTAATGGTAGATGTATTCTAACATGGAGAGACAGAATATCAAAAAGAATATCCAGAATATAACTTTAAAGAATATATATTAATTAATTTGTATTTCATTGAGGGAAATAAGTATTTTATCCCTCAGTATGCATTAGGAGTTCTGCCTTTCACAGAGCAGTTAGACACTCCCAATCAGCTGAAGCCACCTGTTCTCACTACTCACTTGTGTGAAAAACACCTGTTCACAGAATCAGACAATCTGACAGATTTCAAGTCTCCAACATGGGTAAGACCAAAGAGCTGTCTCAGGACCTCAGAGTCAGGATTGTTGACCTCCACAAAGCTGGAATGGGCTACAAAAAGATTAGCAAGGTGTTGGATGTGAAAGTAACAGCTATTGGTGCAATTGTTAGAAAATTTAAAGAGTATAACATGACCATCAACAGACCTCGGCCTGGTGCTCCAAAGAAGATTTCACCTCGTGGGGTGACAATGCTCCTGAGAACGGTCAGAAATAATCTTGCAACCACTCGTCAGGAGTTGGTAAATGACCTGAAGGCAGCTGGGACCACAGTGTGCAAGGAAACAATTGGCAACACTTTGCGCAACAATGGACTAAGATCCTGCAGTGCCCGAAAGGTACCCCTGCTCAAGAAGGCACATGTGGAGGCGCGCCTTAAGTATGCCAATGATCACCTGAAAGATGAACCAAGTTATTGGGAGAAGGTTCTGTGGTCAGACGAGACCAAAATTGAACTTTTTGGCCTCAACTCTACCCGCCATGTGTGGACCTCAAGAACACTGTGCCCACCGTCAAGCATGGAGGTGGAGGCATAATGTTTTGGGGGTGTATCTTTGCCAAGGGTACAGGGCTACTTCACTGCATCACTGGGAAGAAGGATGGAGCCATGTACTGTACAATCCTGAGGGACAACCTCCTCCCCTCTGCCAGGAAGCTGAAAATGGGACGTGGTTGGGTCTTCCAACATAATAACGACCCGAAACACA